>NC_090223.1:72349469-72611352 GCF_024489055.1 Chanodichthys erythropterus | reverse complement strand
TACTTTATTAGTAAAGCGATGTTATTTGGCATCTCATAGTTGTAAAAAAAAGTAAAGTAAGTTATGTATTTGCTTTTTGTATTTAGGTGGTCAAGGACAGAGAAAATTGAGTGTTGTCGCTACAGAGTCCTAGGGGGCTACACTGGACGACTCCTTAAAACAGTCACAAATAATGGCAAACTAATTCTGTACATTGTCCCACTATAAGAGGAGCTAGATGCAAGCCCCCTCCCCCACAATGCTCCAGAATTTTCCAAAATGCCAAAGTCCTCATGCAAAAACTGTGGAGTTGTTCCCAAATTTTACGTGGTTTATTTTAAAACTTATTTTCTAACTGCCTATTCTTTTTTTATTTTTTATTTTATTTTAAAAGGGACAATGCACATTTTCTTTTTTAGTCTTCAAAATAATTAATTAGTATAATTTATTAGTCTTCAAATCTAGAAATTCTAATCTAATTTATGTTAGATTAGAAATATTACATAGAAAGGGTAAGCTTTAAATGTGTGTTTTATTGCTTATCAGACCAAGAAGCTTCCAAGAAATGATTAGCTGTTTTAGTGCATAGAATAGAATCTTTATTGTCTGTCATGTACATAATAAAATCTGAAAACAGTGTCAAAAATGTGCAAACAACATGCAGTGTATATATTTTTTCAGAGTGCAAATATGTTTGTGGTCCGTATGGTCCATCAGTCTTGGCCTTGGACTTGGACTGGTGAATGAATGGCCTGATGTGTTCACTCATCCAGCCTGTCGAGGTTTATTGCTTCTCCTCCGAAAAGATTTGCGCTTGACACCGTAATCAAACAGCAGCTCCTCACATAAATGGACCTGCTTTTGCCCGGAACAGGATGACATCCCTCTGTCCTTCAGGGAAGTTCATCATGCAGTGGACTAGCCTCAGGTTTGCTCTCTTGGAGGAATGATTGATCCTCCGGCCCATGGTGTTTTCTGTTGGGGTGACACTGCAAGGACTGAAAGTCTCCAGCGTCCACACAGAGGTCCCGACCAGCAGCGTGGAAAAAGAAAAGGTGGCCCTTATCACCCTTGATGGACTCGACCAACTACCGGCCCTCTGCTCCTGTGATTACCTTGCCATGGTAATCACAAACGACTCAGGAACCCATGGCAAAGGGTTCGGTGGCAACAACTCCTGTGGTCAAAAGAAGGTGCAATTAGTGATTCACTCCAGTGAGTACAAATATCTGCTTACAAGACAAAAATGGTATGTATTATTATGCATTATGTCTACATACCTTGTCCTTTTGTGCCAAAGTCCTTGAGGGCCAGGCCTGTCCACTTTTGATTCTGGATCATAGTGATGATCCATGGATCCCGACTTCGACCTGCACCCTAGTGGCGGGTCTCCACTTTACCACTACATCCTCGGGGCAAGGACAGATTTTGCCCAGTCCAAGCCTCTTTTTGGATCAGCCGTGACACCTTGCTGACAGACAGGGGGCCCGTCTTGAACACTGGGCTGTCAAAGACAAATATTAAATTAAAATTCTTGTCCCACACATAATGTGAATTATGTTACTTTTGGATTATAGAAATATGTATTCATTTTTTATAATAAAGCACACCAACTTACACAAGAGCAGCTCCTCCCGCTTGGCCAACTGCACAGACCTCCACCTGTCATAAAACATTCTGTCAGGTGGAAACCCCGCAGCGGTCCGCTTCTTTTTTGTGGGCGGGGTGCTACTCGCCGTCGCTGGAAACTGCAGGAGAAATGCTCCAAAGTCCCTGTCATCCTGGTCAGCTGGGCCTCTGCCTCTCTTCTGTTTCCGAACTCTCCTCTCATCGGCCAGCTCATCAGAAGAAGAGCTGAAAGTTTGAGAAAGATTTCATGTCAACTACTTCCAAGGTCTGTCTAGCTTTCTGTCAGAGTTTGAACAGACAGAAACTATATGAATGTTGTGCGTTTTGGATGATGACACATACCATGCCATAGTAATTTGGGCTCTTTCTGGCTTGCTGGCTTGAAAAAGCTCGGTAAATCATACCTGCAATGAAGAACAAATCTCAGATTAATCCCTCAAAGTCTTTCAGTTTATTTTTCTTACAGAAAATAATATTATTTGAACTTTATGTAGTACATAAGCCATGACTATCAACCTAATTGTTTTATATTTCTCGGTACAGTGCATATAAATGCATACACTATTATATATGATTCTGCTAAAACTCACTGTTCATGCAGAGATCGCCTGGAGGTCACTGCGTGTCGTTGCCAACTGGCAGTCCTTGTTTGGACAGGAAAAATCTGCCCTGGTCGTCCTGACTGTCCTGCATACATCCTGGATCTAATCTTTCAGGAAGTATGCGTCCAGCATCTGTGGAGATCAGATATGAAGGTTAATGCATACCGAAAACTTTAAGAGATCTGACCTCTGATCCTGATAAGATTCTAAAGAAAGTTTATTGTGGGAAGTATAGCTATTGCATACCACCTAACTGCATATTCTTGTTACATGTGCACTCCGTTTTGGACTTGTTGTAGTTTTATTTCCGCTACCAGTTTGTCACCAGTAGCAACTCATCACATAATCTGTACCCTGCTTGTTAGCCCTTGTAATATGAAACCCTGTGTTTCTAGTCTTGTGTGGTTTTGGCATTGTTCAAGTTCGTGTTGGGTGTATGTTCCTGGTCTCTCCTGTGGATTATCTAGTAAAAGACTTTTGTTTCTATTCTATACTCTACTCACTATTCTTTGTTTTAAAATGGGGACAATGCACATTTTCTTAGTCTTCAAATGAATTAATTAGTAATAATTTATTGGGTAAGCTTTAAATGTGTGTAAAAGTGTGAAAATGCTGGGCAGAAATCCTGTTAGAGAACTTACAGCGGAGTCTTCCTCTGTGATGGAAAAATTTTGCACTCTGCTTTGTGGACTGCACCTCCATGTCCAATCTCTGTCCATCAACATTTGTCTTGTTGATCTCAGTCTGAAGCCTGGAAAACAAAGAACACAGTGAGTGACTATATACTTTGATACACACTGAGGAAAGCACTGTAGAGTTTTTTGTCTTGTTTCTAGTCAAAATATCTTCAAAGTTCTTAAAGAGTAGCATTTTCAAAAAAAAAGTTTTTCCTTTGTAAAACAAGCAAAATCTGCCAGTGGGGCAAGCAAAATAATCTTATATCAAACCAAAAATAAACTATATAATGTTTTTCAGTTTGGATTAAGATTATTTTGCTTACCCCCCACTGGAAGATTATTTTGCTTGTTTTAAGGAAAAACTCACTTGAATTGACTTATTTCTCCTAAAAACAAGAAAATAATTTTTACTTGTCAAGAAAATGCTTCTTGATCTAAGAATTTTTAGATATTTGGACTAGAAACAAGACAAAAACTCTAAGAACAGCATTTTTTGCAGTGTAGAAAGTACTTACTTTAAATGCCCTCACTGCTTCTGGTCGCTGGAAGTATCTCAGGACCAGGATGGCTTCGCAAGTACCGGAACAGCGTCCTTTGGTCCTTCTTCTCCACATGCTGCTGATCCAGGAGCTTCCTGTGGATGATCAGCATGTCCCGCCTTTGATACTCTGAGGACTCTCTGGCAGTCTTGGAGAGTCGGCTGAGCAGGCCTAGAATAATTAGATGAAACAAAAAACAAATAAGGATGCGAGTTAGAGATGTTTCTGTATGCGTGTCTGGCAGCATTCCAATATTAAATTTACTCTAGCATTAAATGAAAAGTAATGGCCCTAGTGAATAACAACTCACTTTTTTGTTGTGCGTTTCCACAGCAGCGCCTGGTGGACTGGATTCAGCCTGTGCGTCCTTGGGGTCGTTCAGGATTAAAAAATGCCTTTCACCCAGCGAGTCTTCCAGAAGAGCCTGTCTGCAAGCCTCATCGGGGTACCGCTTGACCATCTCGTTGTAGTCCCAGGTTCTACCTCGGAGGGTCCAGACCTTCATGGACTTTTTGGCTCTCTCCACCTCTGCATTCCTCTCCTCAGAAGTCTGGTTCTTCATGCAGACCCTTAAGAGGTGGTTGGGTAGCATCTCCTGTGGCCTCCGAAACACTGCAAACAGGAAATGATCCGACGATCCTTGTCACTGTGAGTGAAAGCAGAATACAGAGAGTGACTTGTGAAAAATACTTGATTTGTTGACTTTGGTCCCACTTAATATTTAGTGGTAGTTACACAAACATTATAGCTGTAGATGCTATGTAAGCATACATGCCACTTAATATAAAGTGGGACCCTTTTTCTCACTTATCATGAACATGCATGCAAAGTTTCAACACTGCAAAAAATGCTGTTCTATGCTGCGTTCACACCGAACGCGTCTGGGGCGTCTGATTTACATGTTAAGTCAATGCAAACGCGCGTCTAGAGGTCCTGCGGCGCGAA
This sequence comes from Chanodichthys erythropterus, assembly GCF_024489055.1. Classification (NCBI taxonomy): domain Eukaryota; kingdom Metazoa; phylum Chordata; class Actinopteri; order Cypriniformes; family Xenocyprididae; genus Chanodichthys; species Chanodichthys erythropterus. Next base: position 72,606,981 of record NC_090223.1, on the reverse strand, counting down.
TCAAGCGTCTAGCGCGGCGCGAATCGGCCGTTGACGCGCGAATGGCGCGGCGCGAATTGAGCGTTCACGCGGCTGACGCGCGAATTGAGCGTCTGACGCCCAAACGCCCGAGTTGAAAAATCTGAACTTTGGCGTAAATTCGCGGCGCGTTAACCAATCAGGGACTCTGCTTTGGTAGTAACGTGTTTATGATGTGATCAGGGATGCCGGAGACCAGAACAAAGATGTCGCTGTGTGTGGCCACCCTGAGTTCTGTGATGTGTCATTATATTTTTATCGAGACAGGAATAAAAAGGACCTTGCCTGGAAGAGAATAAGCGAAGAAATCGGACAATCTGGTTAGTTGTAAAACTTTCCAACTGACGAGATTATGTGTTTATTTAGAGGATCTGTACAGAAAGAGATGAAAGCCCCTCCCATGACGCGAATTCGCGTCTGAACACACTTTGTTTAGACGTGCGAATTGAGCGAATTTTACGCGCGTCTGACTTCAAAATGTTCAAGCGTCCAACTAGACGCGTCTGGCGCGAATTTGACGCCCCAGACGCGTTCGGTGTGAACGCAGCAAAGAGTTGTATTGTTTCCAGTCTAAATATATGAATTCTTATAAAATATTCTCTTGTTTTTAGGAAAAATAAGTCAAAATTAGGTAAGTTTTACTTTAAAACAAGCTAAATAATCTGCCAGTGGGGTAAGTAAAATGATCTTAATCAAAACAGTAAACTATATAATCTTGTTTTCAGTTTGGACTAAGGTTATTTTACTTACCCCACTGGCAGATTATTTTGATTGTTTTAAAGAGAAACTCACCTAATTTTGACTTATTTTTCCTAAAAACAAGAGAATTTACTTGTCAAGAAAATGCTTCTTGATCTAAGAATTCAGATATTTAGACTGGAAACAAGACAAACTCCTAAGTAAGATCAGCATTTTTTGCAGTGAACATGCTTTTGTGTTTTGACATACATACAAAATTCATATTACGTTTGTAGAATTAAATCAAATGTTTACGGTTAATTCTGTAAGGTATATCAAATGATCTGAACTTACCGCTTGGAAGGCATTCTTCACAGATGAAGCAGGAGGAATCTTCGGTGTTGGCTTCACCCTTTGTCTTGAAGAACTGAGTAACTGGTGCCTCTGAGGCTCACCTTTATTGGCCACTTTGCAGAGTTTTAAACCTTGACCTGATTGGTGGATGGTGTAAGGTTGGGTGATTGGGCTATGAACAGGCTGAAAATGGGGCCCATTTTAAACACAACTCCCTCCAAACTTCTGATTGACTTTCACACCTTTCCAGGCTGGTGGGGGTAAGGTCTAATTATCTCATTTGAATACCTACTTAAAAGTTTCAAAAGTTGTTTACTTTCCAGGTTTTTGCCATGTTCTTGTTATATGCTGTTATTTGCCTATTTGTTTGTTATTGCCCATTTATTGTTATATGCCAGTTGACATAGTATGGATAAAAACATGATAAAACTAATCTTGAGAAAATTGTGAAAAACTAAAGGATAGGTTTCCCTCTATTTTTCTACACTGTAAAAAAAAAACAATTGACTTAACCTACAATTATAAGGCACCTTACTGCACAGCTTTTTTTTTTTTTTTTTTTTTACTCAACTATAACATCAGTTAAATAAACTCTATACTTGAGTAAACTCAAAAAAGCTGTGCATCAAGTTTCCTTATAATTTTAAGTTAATTCAACTTTTCTTTTCTTAGTAAGACTTGTTTCTCATCCCTAAAACTAAAATAGGTCAAGGGTTAGGTGTGAATTGGTCAGCCACTTTAGCACACACAATGGCCTCTGTGGTAAGGCGGCTGAAAAACTGGTTCTGGTAGTATTACAGTAGCTTTATATGATACGTTTTGCTGGTTAAGGGTCACATCAGGCCTCTGTGTTAAGAATGCTGTCTTCATTCATTTTCACATTTGTAATCTTTGGTCTGTCTGCTTTGTCTCACAGCCAGAAATCTGACCGTCGCATTGTTCACTGCCTGCTGTGTGAAAAACCACAGGAAATGCTGACGACGCACCTAAGCAGGGTCTGCGTGAAAAATAGTACACCCGAAGAACGGCTGGAGGAGGCGAACAGGGCCAAGGAGTCCACCAAGGCGTGGACACAGGAAGCCAGAAACTGGGACTACAAGGAGATGGTTAAACGTTACCCCCACAGACCATCTAGGCTGGCTCTTCTGGAAGAGCTGCGCCAAAGAAAGTTTTTGTGGCCAACGCTCCTAACCAGGCAGACCTGGAACCCGAAGAGACACCCACCAGCACAGCTGTCGTTCCCACAGCCAGTGGCCTTTCTGCAGCAGCCGGTGGCAGCTCTCAAGTGGCTGGTGGTGTCTTGGTTTTCAGAGATCAAGCGCAGCCGAGCACAGGTGTGCGGGTCAAAATGATGAACATGGGGCTCTATCAAAAATTCCCTGCAGAAGAGGCAATGTTGACAGACTTCATGGGCTACTTGATCAACACCCTGCAGGTCACAAACTGCCAGCAAGTGGTAAGATACATCCCATTTCTGTTTCTTTTTAGTCTGTTCCGTATTGCTCTCGGGTGTCTGTGTGTGGCTGGCTGGTGTGTGGCTTTTCTTCTCACTGCATCATCTCCCACTTCTCTTTTTCCATCACAGATAGACAACGTTTCCAGGATGCTAAGATACATCCAGCCAAGTGGGGATAAAGTCACCTTAGACTTCCTTCTAAAGTCCACTGAGACCAAGGACTTCCTCACCCAACTCCGCCACGCTGACATGGGCCCAGCCACCATACTGAACTACATCAAGAACATGATCCGGTTTGTTCAGTATCTGAAGACCCACCTCAACTTGGTTGCAGCAGATCCTGACTTCTACAGGAAGTGCCAAGCCTACATTGACCTCCTCACCTCCCTCAGAAAGCCAGTTTCCAAGTCGAACAGCAAGGTCACTTGTAAAATCAGGTCAGTTGCTAATCTGCCTTCCATTTTGTTTTCTTTCATGACTTCCTTCATGTTGATAGTACTTATGTGCTGGCTTTACATCTGGGGTTATGTGCTACAGACGTGTGTAATTCTCCGCCGCATTGTTGTCTTGTATGTCATTCACTGCAAAAAAGTGCACTGCAAAAGTTTTTGTCTTGTTTCTAGTCAAAATATCTTAATGTTCTTAAATCAAGAAGCATTTTCTTGACAAGTAAAGATTATTTTCTTGTTTTCAGGAAAAATAAGTCAAAATTAAGTAAGTTTTTCCTTAAAACAAGCAAAATAATCTGCCAATGGGGTAAGCAAAATAATCTTATTTCAAACCAAGAATAAGCTATATAATCTTGTTTTCAGTTTGGACTAAGATTATTTTGCTTACCCAATTGGCAGATTATTTTGCTTGTTTTAAGGAAAAAAGTACTTAATTTTAATTTATTTTTCCTGAAAACAAGAAAATAATTTGTACTTGTCAAGAAAATGCTTCTTGATTTAAGATATTTTGACTAGAAACAAGACAAAAATTCTAAGTAAGAACAGCATTTTTTGCAGTGTTCTAGGTATGATCGGTTCATTGAGGGTGAGAAGAGCCTTCGTGAGTGCCAGGCAGTCCTCCGGAAGGCCAAGAAAGACATGCTGTCCGTTTATGGGAGGATGCTGGAAGGTGACCACGTGGCTTCAGAGGAAAAGACCATTTTCCGCTACTACTGTGAAGCAATCCTGATCCTAGGTCACTTCCTGAGACCAGGAGCAGTGGAGAGATTAACTGTAAGTGGTTTAGACCTCAGTTTTTGTGGGGACATCAGCCTAAACAGATTATATTAGGTAGTCTGCAAAGAGGACGTTTATGTCAGTTATTCACTCTGTCTTTTTTTTTTCTTCTTTTTTTTCCCCAGATATCAGAGTGGGATGAAAGGAAAAATTCTGGGGGAAAGGTGTGTGTGGCTGTCAGCGAACACAAGACTGCGGCAATGCAGATTGCCGTGTTTGCCCTAACAATGGAGGAGGCAGCAGTAAGTACACTTTGCACAGGCTAAATTGCCTTACCATAAAATACAGTAACACCAGCAATGAACCAACAGATACTTTTTTTGTTTGTCTCTGCAGATGCTGGACGCATACTACACTTGGATCCGCCCTGAATGCATCCGGTCAGGTGTAGAACATGGAAACAGGTTGTTTGTTTCAACATTGGGCACGAAGATCAGGAGTGCAACCAAGGACCTCTGTCGTCTGAACGCACAATAAGTATTAACAGCAGTCCAAAAATATCTGTTGGATTAGCATTCAGCTAATAACGGATTTGTGCATTTATTAAACGAATCAGCCTCTAGAAAATGATATAATTCAAGTTCGGGAGTTTCATCTGATATTTCTGCCCCATTGCAGCTACAAACTGCCCAACATCAAAAGCCAGCAGGTACGCAGGACCGTGGAGACGGATGCGGCTGCAAACCTCACAGAGGAGCAGAAGGTGTCTGTCGCACACTACATGGCCCATTCGACGGCAGTGGCAAATCAACACTACCGAATGAAGACCCTGGACTCTGTGGTGTCAACCTCAAACCTGCTCAGCTCCCTGAGTTGGTATGTAATTATCTGAAACCGTTATAATTATAATGTCTCTCAACACACATCCGTCAGTTTGTCAGTGTGTAACCGTGAAACCTTTTCAATGTTGCAGCTACTCTTCTGACGACTCTGAAGAGGGCGCCCAGGCAGAGAAGAGAAGGCGAGTGGAAGAGGTGAGCAGCCCAACACCGGACTTTGACCTTTTCCTACAGGCCTTCCCTGTAGGAATCACTGGCCAGCCACCCAACAAAACCCAAGAGAGCAAAAGCTGGGTTCCCCACCGACAGAGTCTTCTATGACAAGTGGAGAGCTCTGCAGTACAGCAAGCGGGAGCAACATCTTTTGTGTAAGTGTATATACTTTCTTAGCCAATGATTTTTTTATATATGTAAATAAGATTTTATATATATAAATTTATATTTAATATAAATATTAAATCCCATATATAAGAATATATTGCCTAATATATTACGTTATTTTCCAATATATTTTTGTTTCATAAGGGTGAACCTGAATTTTAATTTAAATGTTCTCTCTTTGACAGCAAAATTCTCAAGATATGCCCCAACTGCAGCGAAGGTGGCTAAAGTCATTGAGGCAGAGGGGTGGACGGCCAATCATCCCCGTCCAAAGGATGTCATTGCAAAGTGGAGGCCACTCAGCAGACCACAGGCACAGAGTGACCCAGCCATCATCAGGGGGTGACCAGTCAGAAATGGTCGGGTCTGGCTGTGAAGGATTTTGGGGGCAGAAAGGTATAAATTGATATATGAATATAATATCATCATGAACAGCACATTAACGACAAAATGTAGTAACATAATTCCTGTTACAAATGTGTACTTACTGAAGTGTTTTTGACCACAGGAGTTGTTGCAACCAAGGCCTTCGGGAAGGGCTCCATCCTGTGTGATTTCCACGGAAAAGTGATCACAGGTGCTGAGGGCAGGAAGATGGCAGAGATGCAGGATGAGCTGGGCCACCTGTTTTTCTTTAACCCTCAGGGGTCTGAGGATTTTTGGGGCCCTGGAGAAGTTTTGACATGCCCTGACATTTGTGCTTTTTTCAGTTGTTCATAAACATATTAATGACAAAAGTGTCATTATACTGTATTCAGCACAAACTAGGCTACAATAATATGTGAGGAACATGTATGTACATGTTTGTGTTTTTGAAGGAATAAGGTTTATGCGTGGTTATTGAAAAAACAAAAAACTTAAGTCACTGAAATAAAGCCAAAAATTATATATTAAATCTGTGTTCACAAGACTTCTGGGTATTGGAGGTTGTAGACTAGAGTTTTTGCTTCAGAATTATGTAAAAATTATCCTTCCTACTCCTTCATATAAAACAATATATTGATTTAGTTTTTGTAAGACACTTTTGGTCAAGAAACACAGTATGCGAGGAGGTGTGAATCATCATGTATAATGGGTGATTCTCACCTGAGAAGACAAAAAGAATTGAATAATAATGACCTGAAATGACTTGCATATTAATGAGGCCTTTCAGTCAGGTAGGCTGTGAAAAAACCCTCTGTGATCATGCTGATATAACTCTTAATTGTATGTGCAACATTGATGGAGTATTTTGAGTCTCTTTCACACTGATAAGAAAAAAACCACGGTGGTATCGCCTGGCGATACCCTCAGACCTCAGAGAGTTAACATCAAAACATTAAAACTGGTTACCTGAGATTGTCGATTCGGCGGATCCATCTTGATTGAACTCAAGTGATTCTGATTCAATGTGCGGTTCAATATCAACCAATAAGATACCATGTACTATGTCTCGTTTTCATTGGTCAGTTGTTGAAGCCTATTTCTGATTGGTTGTTGCCATTTTGACTGCTTTTATGCCAAGAGCAAAGAGAAAGAAATCGTAGAGAAGAGTACTTAGGCATGCGCGAACGCACGGGACACAGTCTGTGCACATACACACTTACTTTAAGTGAAGAGGAGAGATTCGCGATTGCACTGTACATGTTTTAAGTGCAGGCATATTCTCTGAGCGAGCCCAGAGAAAATCTTACAAGAGCAGCGTCTATCTGAGAGCGCGCGAGCAGTTCCTGTGCGCGAACAGAGATATTCGCGCTCACACATTATATTAATGTACTTTCGCAGTACAATAATGCGCTCTCGACATTTGACAGGAAAATAACGCCAAATAAACATGGCATAATTAAAGTTACCTTAAATGTATCATAAAACATGTGAATACAATGAGTGCAATACAACAACAGTAACAATGGATACCATTTCCTGGGGATGTGCGTGTTCATTTATAGAACAGTCTGTCTATAGATTAATGCAGGAAAGTCTGTGTTCTGTGGGGATAATGCAGGAAAGATGCACGATTCCTGTGTCCCTTCTCTGCTCTCAATGTGGCAACCACATTCTTTAGCGCAATAAAACTTGTAACTAAGAACTTCTCGGGGGATGGGGGACAGACCCCATAATGTGCTTTAAACAATTATTGGTTAACTATAACAAATAATTGTGTCTGATTTGTCTCAGTCGTTATAAGAGTAAATATAACCATACCTCTTCAAGCTGGAAAAGTGCAGGCCAACTGGAGTTTTTAAGTCCTGAATCGTTGGACTGTTCTGTACCACATTCCTCCTCCTATAGGCGAATGTTTTGGACATGTTCTCTTCTTCTGTCCGAAATCAGTTTTTCAAAGTTTTCATCCATTTCTCCAATTGGATTAGCAGGGCAAAAAGTAACCTCTGCTCTCTTCGGCTTCTTCATATTTTTGGCCGGGAAGCATTCATCCCTGGGCTTGTTTTTTAGTGAATTCAGAATCACTTTGGGACATCCAAGGTTTCTCATCTTCGTCCGGTAATTAGCCATTTTGTGCTTAAGGCTGAATATCCAGCCACTGTACCCATTCATCGATCCTTTTTTTTTGTAAACAGAGAAATTTGTCAACAAGTGCCTTAGCAACATCTACCTGTGAATCAGCAGTGAACTGGAAAATCTCCTCTGCCAGCTTTTCCAAGATACCCGACTTGAAGCCTGGCCTGATTTTCAGAGAGGTTCCAGTGCCAACAAAAATCGTTGAAGCTCCACTTCAATATCTTATGGGAAACGAGGAATGGGACATTTTTGTGGCCATGTCAGTACTCGTAGTGCCTGAAGTTCTCCATCAGATGTTGGGATAGTCACAGTGTGTAAGGATGCGTACAGAGAGAACTCAAAGGCAGAAGGAAAGTGCAATAGCTTATTGAACACTTCTGGATATAACAAACAATCCAAGTGTAGACACACAAACGGGCAAAACCAAAGGAAGGTGCGAGTTCCAGAGCGATCCGTACAGAACCCTGCGGACACAGGCTGTGGAGACCACCTCGGGTGTGATACCCAACGGGACGGGGAACGAGACAGACAGCAGTGCACGGCCAGCTGTATAATCCTTGTCTAGACGTCCTGGGCACAGCAGTAAAACAGGTAAGAAAGCAAAAACACACGGAACAGGTCCAAACACATGAGACGATCTACTAACAATCTACTAACAACAAAGGACAGATACCGCAGAGAATGAAAAGGGAAATAAGCAACAGGTGAGGAAATCAGCTCGTGATCTGTGCACACCCGCACCGAATAATCAGCGCTGTTGCCCAGGTCACGAGACAGGACACACAGAGACAACAGGTAAAAGTCGATGATGCACCCTGAACCGTGACACAGTGTCATCTGAATCTCCTCCAGATAACAACAAAGTAGAAGAGGAAAGGATTGAGCATTCACTTGACAAGTTCTAAATGGTTCAGAGGCACTTGAAGATTGCTCGATTGGATGGTCAGGGCTTGGATGAGTGGCATGTGCCAAATACACCAACTTGATAGTAGCTTTGTCTGTTATGTCATGAATTGATGACAGATTCATGAATTCATTAAAGTCTGCATCCATGTAATGAAGCCGGAAGTCTCTTTCAATACCAAATGCTTGGCGAACAGCATCATGTAGTGTTCTCAACACTATCAGGTATTCCAGATGAGAGGTCTAATCTTCTGAAATCATTGTCTTCCACAATGACTCTGAGCTTCACACTTATATTTAATCTAATTAGGAGACAACTCATTAAATTAGCCGAATTACATTGATAATGGACAGCAAAATTCTCTGTTCAGGAAAAACTGTCAAGTTCAAATGTTCAGGGCTCTATGCTAACTTTTAAGGAGCATTTTTGTAAATATGCTCATAAAAAAAAAAATAAAAAATATATATATATATAGACATATATATATATATATATATATATATATATATATATATATATATATATATATATATATATATATATAAAACCTTAGAAACATTCAAAAATGCACTTTCTGATCAATATCAAACATTAAAGGGGTGGTTCAGTGGTTTTTTCTAAGCTTGATTGTGTTTTTGGGGCACAGTTTAACATGTCTTAATGCTTTGTTTTTTGAAAGCGCTGTATTTTTCATATATTTTACCTTTATTCTACATCTCTGTTTCCATTATCATATGAACGTCTCGTTTGACTTCCTGCTTCTATGAAGCCACGCCCTCCGACATACGCAATGTGCTCAGATTGGTTAACTGGCCCAGTGTATCGTGATTCGCTGACGCGTCCGGAAACGCCACGCCCACCATTCGTAGTTACCGGTTACGTGTGCTTCAGTGGAAATGTAAATAATGGTGTCTATATTGCTGTATCAAATTGAGCCGAATCAGACCCAGATGAAGAGGGTCAAGCAGAACCTCTGCAATTGCGGCTTTTAAAGGACGTTTATGAATGGTATTTCATTTAGTATTTGTGTCAAAGTGTTAGATATGCTGTCACTGCTGTTTGTTAGCTTTCAATATACAGTTTTATCCTGATTAAAGCTTTACTGTAGCCGAATACATGACTGAGTAGTCGCATTTTTGTAAAGGTAGCATTTAATTTATAGCATGAACAACTGTTTGTCTGTGAACATAAAAGTTTGTTGGTGTTTGTAGAATTTAGCTACACTGTTAAAAAAAACTGTCAAATTTACGGTAAAATACCGGCAGCTGTGGTTGCCAGGAATATACCGTGAAAAAAATGTGGAATCTGTAAAAGACAATACGGTATACTGGTTTTATAACCCTAAATTTTACAGTAGACAACGTTTTTTTTTTTTTACCAAAATCATGGTAGAAAAAAACAAATATATTTGTCAATTATACAGTAATTGTATGTAAAAAATGCAACTTTCCATAGCTTTTTATGGATATTTGCAGTAAAAAAAAGTTATAATATAATAATATATACAGTAATTTGTTGTTAATTTAACAGTAATAGGACAGACCCTATTATGGTAAATAACTGTAAAAATAACAGAAATATATTAAACCTTATTAAAACCAGTAAAACACAGTAACAAAACACAGTTAAATTGTATAACAAATTACAGCATTTTATTTTGACCAGATACATTTTGCGGTAAATTCCTGGCAACCACAGCTGCCGGTATTTTACCGCTAAAAATACAGTACAATATGAGGAACATAAATAGTTTACCGTACATTTTACATTTGCAACCGCTAAATATAGAAAAATCTAAAGATGCTCATATATAACCAAGGTAGTGAATATTACTGATAAACAATGAGAAAATTTGACATACCATTTGAAAACAGACTAAACATATAATTTTCTCTATTCCTACCAAACAGCATAGATCTTGAGAATACAGCATGTGTCCATATATATGGCTGGTAATCCATGGAGAAATGAATAAACATGAAACAAAAAATGACCTGCCCCTGACCGATCAACAGTAATGAGTCACTGGGTCGTGCCTTGGTGAAGGAAAGCACTCAGTGGAGTTTCTAATGTGCATGGTGTCGAAGATACAAGCTCTGCAGGAGTACTTCAATGTCCATCAGGAGTTCACTTTGGACTTGCAGGATCCTCTCTGCAGCAAAAAAATGGATAAAGTTTCAAATGTTTGATCAGTGCTTGAGCAAATTGCACAGAAATGAACAAAACATGCTGTCAAAAACAGATCTAATGATAAATGATTTCTTAGGTGTAAAGTATGTAGTTCTTAAAGGATTAGTTCACTTTTAAAAACATTTTTGCTGATAATTTACTCACCCCCATGTCATCCAAGATGTCCATGTCTTTCTTTCTTCAGTCGAAAAGAAATTAAGGTTTTTGATGAAAACATTCCAGGATTTTTCCCTATATTATGGTCTCCAATGGGACCCAAACGGTTCAAGGTCCAAATGACAGTTTCAGTGCAGCTTCAAAGGGCTTTGAAAAGAAATGAAAAGTTGTGATTTTCTAGGCTGATATGGCAAGGAACTATATTATCATTCCGGCATAATAATCAAGAAACTTTGCTGCAGTACCATGGCGTCAGCAGGCGCGATGATATTCGGCGATGCCTCTCACAAACGTCTCCATGGTTACAAGGCACGTTCCCTGTGCAAACGGGATCACAGGCGCTACATAATATCATTGCGCCTCCTGCAGCCATGGGACAGCAGCAAAGTTTCTTGATTATTACGCCGGAATGAGAATATAGTTCCTAGCCATATCAGCCTAGAAAATCACAACTTTTCATTTTCTGTCGGTCTTCGTACACGATGTAACTACAGAAGAGTCAATGAACTATGCTAAGCTATGTTAAAAGTGGTACCGCCAGAACCAGAGATCGGCTGTATGGATTCAAAAACCGTAAAACTCAACTGTTAAGCTCTGGGGGAGATGTAAAATGAGCCTATTTCCAAAAAAAGTGGAGTATCCCTTTAAATGATACCAGACGATGAATAAGGGTCTTATCTAGCGAAACGATCACTCATTTCAAAAATAAATAAAAAAGTTTGTTTTATAAGCACAAATGCTCGCCTTGCTCTGTTCTGTGATGTGCGTTAGTGACGTCACGTAATACGCAATTACGTTGAAAAGGTCAAGTTGACGTGTTTACAAATGTGCGGAAGGAGGACCATATACACCACATGTTTTTGTGTATTTGTGTCAGTTTATCGTTTAAAATGCCCATTTCGTGTGCGTATCCTGGGTGCTTTAATATTAAAAAGCCTAAAAGAAAATTTTCTTCAGGACATAAATTTTTCAGGCGTGACCTTTTAAACGTAATTGCGTATTATGTGACGTCACAAACGCGCATCACAGAACAGAGCAAGGCGAGCATTTGTGCTTATAAAACGTACTTTTTTATTTATTTTTGAAATGAGTGATCGTTTCGCTAGATAAGACCCTTATTCATCGTCTGGTATCGTTTAAAGCCCTTTGAAGCTGCACTGAAACTGTCATTTGGACCTTGAACCGTTTGGGTCCCATTGGAGACCATAATATAGGGAAAAATCCTGGAATGTTTTCATCAATAACCTTAATTTCTTTTCGACTGAAGAAAGAAAGACATGGACATCTTGGATAACATGGGGGTGAGTAAATTATCAGCAAAAGTTTTTTTTTAAGTGAACTAATCCTTTAAATCTACTTATTTACATTGACAACGCAGCCCTAATCACAATCATAATTTGTTGGAAAACATTGTATTTAAATTTCCTATTGATTTATCATAGAACTTGAAGTTAATGACTGAATGCATGGTGATGAGACCTATCATTCAATCTACATTTTATAGCGTCAGGTTCCTTCATCGTATGAAACTGCTCACCTGGACATGAACCTGAGCTCGGCTGATTAAGATTAGTGTCTCCTGTCCATCTTTCTTTTGCAAAACTTGAATAATATCACTGCTTACCTCTTATTGAATCTTTGGGTGCAGACTTAATTGAAGAGCCTCGTATAAACAGGGTGTGATGTTTAGGGAAACCAAAGAATACAGGCGCCATCATTTCTGCCAGAAGACTCACAGGGGGCAACGAAGCTTTCATTGTGGACTGGCTAGATCCCTTCTGCATTCAGAAAGAAAACAAAAAGGGCATACACCAAAAATAATAATAACTGACAAAAATAATGAGACAAGAAAATAAGTGCAAAACAAGTTTCCCTGTGTTGCAGTGTAGCTGAATGTTTTTCAACAATTTGATTTACGGTAAAACACGTACCAAATATTTCCAGCCAAGGTTTGATTCAATCTTCAGCATGCTTTTCCTGCCATTGTCTTGAAACTGTTTCACCTGTCACTCTCATTTGATGCTGTTTACAAAAACAAAACCGCAATATTGTAAAGGGACAAAGGAAAATTAAATTAATGAAAAAAAGGAAAGATTATGACCTGAAATCTCACCATTTCCTGAGAGTCAAAGGTCCTTTGAGTATCCTTATGGTTTCTGCTCAAATTCAGTGTCTGAAAAGGGCAGGAACAAAACAAACCTTTTTAATCATAATAAAGGCAAAATAAGATTTAGAGACAACAGAAAAATGTGTAAAATATCTTCTAGAATCTGTTTACTTTACTAACCTTGAAAGAGACTCTCGGGTCTTAGCTGTGTCACCACCCTTAAACCTTAAACACATGCATCAGAAAACCACTGCAACAAAATCTCAGATGTCCTTCACTGACATTTTTATTGTCTTGAACATATTTTGACCTCCACACACTTGCTGCTAGTCAAATATATTGCTTTAAACAAATAAAGGCAGAACAAGCATCTAAAGCTTCTCCAAGCATTATGAAAAAAGAAAGCCAAAACTGCTTAAGCTCTGCACTTAAAGTCAACTAACAAATGTATATTAACCATTTTCAGGAAAACATGAATTACATTAATTTCCTGAATTCTTTTAGCAAAAACAGAAAAATGACTGCCTCAATGAATAACTGACAAGAAATGCAATAGCATAATTTTTAAAGTATGACTTTACATAAGTAATCAAGCACATAAGCTAGTGACATTAATTTTGCAGAACCTTACAGCTACAAAATGCTATAATAACAGTTAAAGTCAAGTAATGTTTGTAACAGACAGTGCTGTTTAAATTTCAATGTTAACAGTTCAGTGCAACACTTAACTTGTTTGCTAATTAGGGCAATACAACATTCAAATAGTTTAAACTCTGTTGTATAGAATATAGAACATCTCAGAAACATCAAGAGTACAGTTCTCAATAATCCCTAGTTAGAGGGATTGTTTAAAGATCTAAGATCAAAACCTCTGAAACAGAAATCAGGTAAGAGTACTCAATATCAGCTGGGACAACTGAAAACATAAACAACACAGAAGTTCCCAGTCAAGGTACAGTTAAGCTGTCTTTAAACGGTCTCTCACCACTCGTGATCAGAGAGATCGGCGATGAGGGTGAGTACTCTTGGGTTCACATGCAGTGTCTTCTTAGTTTTTTCAAGTTTTGTTCCCTTCTCTGGGTTAATGTTGAAGAAACACCTTGATAAACACAATAATCCATAATAAAACCCTATACAACGAAAAAAAAAAAAAAAGGGAAAGGCGAGGGAAAAGTAAAAAAAATTACCTCTGAAGGAATTCAAGTGTGGAGCCAAGTTCCAGTGGATAGTGGATGTTCAGGCAGTAGTAGCTACCAAGCATCAGACAGATTGCAGAGATGAAGTCAGTTATTTGGTCATTCACGACTTTGTGGTCAATGCTGAGCATGAACAGTCTCGATGCATAGCAGGAGGATCCTTGGAATGAAATACAAGTGTAAAAGAATTAACTGTAAAACCCCCTTTACCATTCAAATGTGTCTTAAAATAGTGAAAGTGCAGACATTTAATATAGCGTATCCTTGCATTAGCTTAAGTTCTGTGCAGTTGTACTGATTTTCAACTCACCACAAACAATGATACATGGTGTCACAGGCAGGCTTTCCACATGGACTTCTTTTGCCAGACATGTTTCATCAACATTGAAAAAGAGGAGACCCTCTTCGACTTCGAAATAGGCGAGAAGGAGGAGCATCATATCTTTCACGTCTTCTGAGCAGCCCTTCAGCTGTCCCCTCTGCATTCGAAGCTTTATGACAGACTCCAAGACACGCTTGCTCTTGTCTGCACAAGTGTTTTTCAGAAAGTCCAGAAGCCGTTTTCCCTTCTTTTCCAGACTGGTGAGGAAAGTCTCTTTCAGCGGTACCCCAGTAAGTTCTTCAAAGTGGACTATCATTCCAATCGCCTGAAACAAAAAAGGCCACTCTTCTATGATGGTTTGCATGTCTGCTCCGCTTTTTATTGCTTTGCGCTGAGAGTAGTAGGTGCAATTCATTAGAGTTTTTACTTCATCATGACTGAAGCTTGTCTGTTCACTGAGAATCTTCATACGTTCTTTCTTCTCCTGCTGGGTTTCCAGTGTCTCAGTGACTGGCAAAAACTTCATGTCCCACTTTATGCAGCCATATGTGTCTTGAACAGATGCTCGCTTTTCAGGTGTGACTTCATTGGTGTCATCTGATCCTCTCAGTTTGCGCTTCTGTAACACTGGTGAAGTAGATCTCTTCACATTTTCAATTCGTGCCTGAATCTGTTTTACCAAAGAGTGGTACCCCTGTCCTACCACATCCCCCTCGATGACATCCAGCAGTGACTTGGGATACATCGCAACCAGTTTTTTTGCAATTTCAGTCGAGGCTCTTCTAGTTGGAGAGGCACAGGCTTTCATCATCTCCTTCACAATGATGCGGATCATCTCCCTCCGCAATCGAGGCTTTGGTCTTTTCTCTCTCTGAAGACACTGGATCAAGTCTTCTGGAAAATCTTCACATGGAATTCTAAATTTATCTACCCAGTCTAGAGAATATATTGGACTGGGTGAGGGGGAGGCAGAAAATGAGGAGCAAGAAGATGAAGACGATAGGCTGGCCTGGCTTGAAATGTCCGTATTTGGTGCTGTAAAACAAAATCACAAACGATACGATTAATTGTACTTTTTGGACCTTGGCCAAAGTATAATAGAAAAAACAGAAAGCCCTTCATGGCTATTGTGCAATGAAATCATAATACTTACTGGTTTGTTTCCAGGCAGCCAGCAGTTTTCTTGCCTGAATTGGTCTCAGGACAGAGTTCAGATCAGTCTCACTGATGAACTGCAAGTCCTCAGATGTCTCCACTCCTAATGATTGTAGTGCCTCCAGTACAATTTCAAGGATTGAGGCAGACAGGTCCGGCAGCACCTTAGTAATGGAACTCCTTATGCTGTCCCCCATTTCTGAGATGTCTGATAAAATAATGTGAATAAAGGTCAGTTTACACCAAGTGGTACCTTTGGTGTTAAAATATGAAGCTGATCTTGCTTAATACTACACTTTTATACAGTGTTTCATAGATACCAAACTAACAGCCCCATTATTGTGACAGCACACAGTGTTTCAATGGAACCATCTGGTACCCATACTTCATGTAAGATGTTAATGGATAGAAATCAATTAAGTCAATGATGTTCACACACTGCATCTTTTCTTTTTCTTTTCTCACTGAGTGCAGATGATACTGAGAATGGTATTCTGTCACGTGCAGACACCAGAAAATAAACACTGTCATTCTTAATCAAAATGAAAACTACTTCACCAAACTCAACAGAGTCAGAGCCCCCTGTGACAAGGAAGTGTCCTTTCTTGTACTGTGTTCCCTTGTACATCATTTCTAATGTGACCTTTGTATTGGTTTCAGTAAAGTCAAACATTTGGACTGCATCTTGAATGGCTTTACTGTACAGCACTGAGTGAAATGGAGAACCATCTTTGACTTTCAAGACAGATTGACACAATGAACCTGCTGCTAGATAGGCCTGAAACATCTGATGTCTTTCAGAGAGTGTATGGCAGAGGTTTTTGAAATTTTTCAAATTTCTGGCACATCTCTTGAAATAACTGTGCTTACTTTCAAAGCACATTGTCCATAATCTTATCAGTGGGCCAAATTTCAGAATCAGTGCTGGGTAATGGCGTAGAAAATGGTGTTTTGGTCTCAGGTTGCATTCTGGGAACAGAGCTTTTCTTGACTCTAAATATTCTTGAATAAGAATATCAAGATATGCTACCTAAGCCACTGAAATTTTCTGAGCACACACCATGTCTACAATATCTTTCAGCTGCAGAGTTAAGTTCCACACATCATCTGTGGGGTCTGTCACTATGTCACCAACTATGAGAGGCAGCAATCGGAGGAAGTTCCAGTTCTGTACAGCCTGTCCTGAGAGTTTAGCTGCTTGAGGGCTGACCTCAGATGGCTTTGTAGAAGCATCAGAGGCATGGTAACTAAACTGTTTGATGCGTCGGTTCAGAGTGGAGTAAGTGGACCATGCTTTTTTCTTTATGAAGTACTTCAGATACAGTGCCACATCATAAGCCAAAACTCCCTCAAAGATATCGTGACCTAGACATGGTGGCAAGCCTGGCATACAAACGTTGAAGTATTTGAGTGATTTGAACACTGACCTGAACTTCACTCCTTCAACGTCTGGTGTATTTCTGCAGAAGTACTTTGAAGAACTAAAATTTTCAGTGAAGCCACCAATACAGTGAGAACCCAGATTATCACCAGCAATGCAAAACAAAGTTCCTTTGACTCTAGTTTCATCTGATGCAACAATCCCACTGTCCTCCAATTCTTTCAAGTCTGCTAGTAATTCAGAGAACACATTAGCATGACCAAACTCTTTAAAATCTTTCTCCCTGCACAGTAAGACAAGAGACATGTGGTCTGTGTCTGAGCGTACATGAAGTGGCAAGTTTGCCACTGATGCATATACAGCTAATACCTTGTGTTTTGTCCTTGCAGAGCCTAAAGGGATAACGACTTCAAAGGCATCCTGGTAGAGTACTAGCTTTAGGCATGATGGGTTTTGACCAAAAAAATCATTTGATTTAAACAGCTTACTATCACTTATGTCACACAGAACATCAGCAGGAGGCTCAGTAGAGGGCTCTTCTGATTTCTGCCACAGATCAGACTCTAGCAGACATCTCAAAGTCTCTCTTAAAGGCACATAATAGGCAAACCTATCTTTTCTGTTTTCATCTCTCCCTAAAAATATTTTCTTTGGTTCCACATAGTTAAAGGCTTTTTTAAAGGTCTGAGCTCTGGAGTACACTGTCCTCAATGGCCCGGTATGACATGCAGAAAACAAATCATAGCTTTTGACAGACTCGCAAACTTGTTGATGTCCTCCTCTGATAATGATGTGTCATCTTTTAATAGTGATGCAAGTTTACCCAAAATGTGTGTCTGTCCCAACTCATGTATGTTCTGCATTTCCTCCACAATGTTCTGTATGGTTGAAGCAGGCAGTAGAAACTGACCCTGCAATTTTAAGTAGAATTGTGAAAAGTTTCTCAGAAAAAGATTACAGAATTCAGGGGACATTTCCGTGTTATCTTCATCTGTAATAGACTGTGCAGCAGGCTTAAAAATGAAGGGTACAAAGTCATCTGATGTGGTTGGAACAGATGATGATTGACATGCAGACTCTCTATATAAATCACCAATGCTGCTGTCTGAAAACTCTCTGTGTTTACGTGACATGTGGGCAGTAAAAGATGATTTAACTCTAAAGGTATTTGTGCATCCTCTTACTGGACAAGTGACCACGTGTCCTTCCACAATATGGCTCTTCAGATGAGCTATTAACTCTTTAGAGTTTTGACACTGACGTTCACACATCGCCATTGCACTTGTAAATGCAGAAACCAACGCCACACCAGTGACATGGGTAGGGGCAGAGTGAATGAATGAATCAGTATTGAACCACTTCATCAATTGTTTTGAAAATGGGTTCATTCATTCAAAGCTTTGTTTCAGTGACATCTAGTGGTGAAATTGTAGATAGCAATATAATGTCTGTATATACTTCGGACTTGTCACGCACTCGGGTGAATTTGTACTCGGACTTGACACGGACTTGAACATTTTGGACTCTGAAAATATTCTGAGTACAGTCGAGTCCGCGTCATGTGTAACAATAAAACCAGCATAAAATTGAGATGAGAAATTAATTAATGTCTCCCTGTCTGTAATTTTACTGTACCACACCGGCAGGCAGCAGTAGCATATCATCTTATTTTTGCAGACGAAACACACACATCACTCACTGTTTTAGTAAGGAAATTAACATATCACCACTAAAATGCAGGGACTGTAAATATAGTCATTTTAAATTTAAAATGATTTGCTCTTAATGTAATGTAATTATTTTCTATCAATTACTTAATGTGATCTGAATTGCAATAACTAGTAAAATAGTGCTGTCTATTCCAGCATCCTCTGCACCAGTAGAGCATGTCTTTAGCAAAGGTGGCCTCATCGTGAGACCACATCGTGCACGCTTAACTCATAAAATGGTCACAGCGCTTGTATTTTTGAAAAGCAATAGGGCCCTGGTTTAGTGCTTGACTGTGCACTATAGTACATTTCATGTTCAGTGTTCATTACAACTCATGTTACAAGACCAGAGAGCTGTGTTCAGAAAGGAGTTTGTTGTTGATTAAGCACCGCAATAAAGCTTTAAGTTTGTTGTTATGACTAGCTGATAGATTTAAACTCTAGTCTGAGTATTTCCTCAGCCTATTTAAATGTGGGGGAGGCATTAAATAATTGAAATGTCAGCTTTAACTGGAGGACAATATAGTGTGATACAATAATAAAACAGGTTAATTTGTATTTTCATGCACTTGTAATACAATAAAAGTTCTACATATACCCTTCTTTTCTTTGAAACCTTTTTTGATAGGAAACTAGTTCTGTTGACATAAAATAAAAATGTTCAATGGCAATGACAAGATGTAATAGTGGTATTTTTTATTACATTTTTATATTGCCATTGGTTTAATGGGTTGAAAGGTTAAAATATTAATAGAATGTAAAAATTTACAAAACCAATTTATAATCTTTTTTTAATTTAATAACTTTCTGGACTCGGGCGGACTCGGCCTTTAAGAACTCGGACTTGAGTCCAACTCTGCCCCTTTTGGACTCGGTCTTGGACTTGGACTTGATGTTTAAGGACTTGGTCTTGACTCGTACTCGACAAAGGTGGACTCGGACCCAACTCTAATACATAGTATAAACAACGTTAAAAAAACACACAACAACAACAGGCCAGCTGGGGAGCGAACAGTCATGCAGGAGTTAACACAAGTTTTAGGCTACCCCAAACACTGGTGACTGAATGATTCCAGTTGTCATAAAATGAAAAAAATCTTCATATTTATGCCCAATGGGCAACTTCAAGGTGATGGCACAAGTGTTTTCTTCTGGGAACATCTGCCGGTTGCCATTCAGTTCCTCATGAAGACATTTAATTGTAGGATTCTCTCCAAATCCAAATGCAGGTATGGCAGATGCCCCAGAAGCAAACACAAGCACATCTTCCAGGGTGATATCAATTTTCCCTCCACCTTCTACCTCCACTGCTGCATCTCCATCTGTAACATACAAACCAAAGAAACAATCTTAAAAAAAAAAAAAAAAAAACAGATTAAAATGTTTGTCAATCATTAACACCTACAGTTGTAACCTGACATTTGACACATTTAGGCCATCCTTAAAAATGATCTTGTTTGCCGTAACCCGACCGAACCTGTCAATTTAGGACCGACTCAAATTTTTATTTTTATTTTGCTTTAAGTCCGACCAACTTGCTGGTTGTAAATTTTTGTTAAGACCAACCAATTTTTTTTTTTTTTTTTTTTTTTACTCTTCAAACAACTAATACAAAAGCAATAAAATAATATTAATTATATTTTAGTAAGTATTGTACATATATAAATTGCTTAGGCCTACATACAAACGAAGGCTACGTTCTTTATTTTAAATAAAAACCTGTGGCGTCATCTATGTTTTCACTATTGGTTAACGGATGTCACACTATGGCCTGTGCGTTAGCTTCGTCTCATACTCTCATTCACTGCCAGAGTCAACGGTTCACGCTTGGTACTGATGGCTGTGGCTGCAGTAAACAAAATGTTCGTGGTCACCGTTCAAAGTCATACGGGTTCGGCACCATAATGCATCTAAAAAATTCATTAAAACAGCTCGACACCGCTTTAACTTGGCATGAAGTTCTGGAAAAACTGTGCCCAGATCTTTTCCCATCCCTTCTCCCGTCTAGTCTAACCGTGACCGTGTTGACTGACTTGAAGGAAACCACTAAAATGTTGGTGGAGGAAACTCAAAATATTGAGTACATGCTACAATTTGACCCCCAACAACACGAGGAATGCATTTTCCATCATGATGGGCCAGGCGAAGACCCCAAAGGACCCGATGCTTCGTTCCTGCAATAATGGTGAGTTTGCATTCTTGAGTAGCAGAGCAGGGGTTTTTATTTAAAGCTAGCATGCATAACCTACTAGCCTTCCTGTTAACGTTGGAAGCTAACTTCAATAGTGTATGAGATGGAGAATTTTGAGATATGCTTGTGAAATACGTCTGTATGACCCTACATTTAGGCGCGCATTATTCGAAATGAATGGTCATTACCAAGGAGTAGGCAATACATGGAGTTGTGCTATAGGCTTACAATGACAGCTAGCTACTGGTTGGAACCTTTTCTTATGGAGCTGTCACTTTATGTTCGAAAATCTATTGCACGAATTGATTGGACCAACCAACACAAGTTTCGAAAACGAAAATTGATTTTAACGGCCTTCTCTCAGAGTGCGTCCAGGTATTTTTTTTTTGGAACGCGTCACACAGCAACTGCAACTTCGGACACACACGCATAACAGCAAATAATACTAATGCACAATGTTTCTCTTTTTACAACAGAAATGTAAATTCTGCCGGTAATCACCATCACCAAAATTGTACTTTTTTTTTTTTTACAATGAAACTTAAAAATATAAAAAATATAGACCTACCTACCGACCCTTTTTTTTTTTTTTTTTTTTTTTTACTGTTACTGCAAACCAATATATTTTTAAGGATGGCCTTACTGGAGCCAGGTGACGAGGTTATGGCCGATAAGGGCTTCCTCATTGGAAAGTTTTTGGAGGATGTTAAAGCAAAATTAATCATCCCCCCTTTCAAGCACAGTGACCAGTTTAGCAGAGAGGAAACTGAGAGCACTCAGGCCATTGCCAGACTCCGCATCCTTGTTGAACGTGCAATTAGACGAGTAAAAGAGTACCACATTTGGGATTCTCCGGTTCCTCTCACTTTAGCAGGCACTGTCAATCAGATGTGGTCCTGCTGTTGCATGATGGCAAATTACCAAGGTCCTTTAGATCTTGAAGGTGAGATGAAATACTGGATAGACTGAACATGCTGTTAGCCTGCTATATTTCATTCATTGCAGCCAAATCTGGTGCCATGTGTCTCCTCTCTACATTGCTTTGTGACATCATCATAACACCAGCTAGTAACATCCTCTTATCCTTGTCACCCAGTGCCATCATTCTCACCTACTTACCTGCCAGTAGCATCGGCCTCTCTTCATCTCCAGCCAGTAACATCGGCCACTTCCTCCTCATCTATAGCCAATAACATCGGCCACTTCCTCCTCATCTATAGCCAATAAAATCGGCCACTTCCTCCACATCTATAGCCAGTAACATCGGCCACCACCTCATCTCCAACCAGTAAAATCGGCCATTTCCTCCTCATCTATAGTCAACAGCATCGGCCACTTCCTCCTCATCTATAGCCAATAACATCGGCCATTTCCTCCTCATCTATAGCCAATAGCATCGGCCACTTCCTCCTCATCTATAGCCAATAACATCGGCCACTTCCTCCTCATCTATAGCCAGTAACATCGGCCACTTCCTCCTCATCTATAGCCAATAACATTGGTTGCTACCTCCTCATCTATAGCCAATAACATCGGCCACTTCCTCCTCATCTATAGCCAATAACATCGGCCACTTCCTCCTCATCTATAGCCAATAACATCGGCCACTTCCTCCTCATCTATAGCCAATAACATCGGCCACCACCTCATCTCCAACCTCATCTATAGCCAATAACATCGGCCACTTCCTCCTCATCTATAGCCAATAACATCGGCCACTTCCTCCTCATCTATAGCCAGTAACATCGGCCACTTCCTCCTCATCTATAGCCAATAACATTGGCTGCTACCTCCTCCTCATCTATAGCCAATAACATCGGCCACTTCCTCCTCATCTATAGCCAATAACATCGGCCACTTCCTCCTCATCTATAGCCAATAACATCGGCCACTTCCTCCTCATCTATAGCCAATAACATCTGCTGCTACCTCCTCCTCATCTATAGCCAATAACATCGGCTGCTACCTCCTCCTCATCTATAGCCAGTAACATCGGCCGCTTCCTCCTCATCTATAGCCAATAACATCTGCTGCTACCTCCTCCTCATCTATAGCCAGTAACATCGGCCGCTTCCTCCTCATCTATAGCCAATAACATCGGCCACTTCCTCCTCATCTATAGCCAATAACATCGGCCGCTTCCTCCTCATCTATAGCCAATAACATCGGCCACTTCCTCCTCATCTATAGCCAATAACATTGGCTGCTACCTCCTCCTCATCTATAGCCAATAACATCGGCTGCTACCTCCTCCTCATCTATAGCCAGTAACATGGGCCGCTTCCTCATCTATAGCCAATAACATCGGCTGCTACCTCCTCCTCATCTATAGCCAATAACATCGGCCGCTTCCTCCTCATCTATAGCCAATAACATCGGCCACTTCCTCCTCATCTATAGCCAATAACATCGGCCACTTCCTCCTCATCTATAGCCAATAACATCGGCTGCTACCTCCTCCTCATCTATAGCCAGTAACATGGGCCGCTTCCTCATCTATAGCCAATAACATCGGCTGCTACCTCCTCCTCATCTATAGCCAGTAACATTGTTCTTTTTATCAACAGTGTGTGTAAAATATACCGTAAAAATCTTCAGTCAACCTCATCCCTTGCTAGGTAAGTAATTTCTCTAATTTTCATCTTCACTTTATTTTGTATTTTGGTCAATATTCTTATTAATTGTGGTCACGTAGAACTTAGCATTAATGCATCACCTACACACATTTTATGACAGACACATTATCTCTCAATTTCCTTTAACAGAACCAGAGAAGAGCTTGTCCTGAGCTAGCCTACTTTGTGACACTGTCGTCTATCTTCTGGTAAGTTTGTTTTTGTTACCCTTTTCAGACAGGGTTTTAAGTTATTATATGTATGACATTTTACCTTTTTCTCTCTTTTTTTTAAAATCAATATTATTTTTCCATTTTAACATGTAAACTTACTCTGTTTTGACCTGCAACATCCTCTTTCAGATTTTGAACACATTGACATTGACTGACTTATCTTTCCAGCTTGAGAAATGTATGTTGCAACTAGAGATGTTCCGATACCATTTTTTCCCTCCCGATACCGATTCCGATACTCGTGCTTTGGGTATCGGCTGGTACCGAGTACCGATACCAGTGTGTTAAAAGAAAAAAGGAAAAGATCATACTACGCCTGCATAACTGTGATATTATCATTGTGGTAAGGTCTGGCTCAGGTTAAACCCTTTGTAAAACATGAATAAATACAGGAAATGGAAGCCATTTATTTTAAATTATTTTAATGTTTAAATAGAACAGGATAAAACAGTAGCCCAACAGCAACTTCAATGATTCATTTTTTTTAAAAAAAACTGCAGTGCAGCCATTATGTACTAAAAAGGCATTCAAACCTTCAAATAGTGCAGTATTTAACAATAGTGCAAAACCAACCTATTAAGTAAACATAAACAAAAATACAAATCAAAAGAGTAGCAGCTACATATTAAACAAAAAATACTTTACATTCAAGTAGGCTACACATAGCAGTAGCATTTTGTCACGACGCCTGGGTGATTTATGGTGCGTGTGTGTGTGTATGTTTATTTACTTACCTGTTGGTGGCAGTTCCTCGCGTGTGCACTAGCCCCTCCCACTCGTTTCGGTAAGTGTTCACCTGTTGTGTCTCATTAGCTGTTTTCTTTAAGTAGCACGCTGTCCTGTCCTTCGTCGCGCGCTCATTGTCTTGGTTGGTCACAGTCACGCTGTCTGGTCCAGTTATTCATTTTCTCTCAGTTTCTGTCTCTGATTCAGTCGCCGGCATCTGGAGGTTTGTCTTTGCCCGGAGTTCACACGTCTGTGAGTGTTCGTGAACTTGACCTCGAGTGAATCCTACCTTGTTTTCCGGTGAAGCTGGTGCGCTTTGTCTTTAGGCGAGATCCAGTCTCCTCCAGGTTGCGGTGAGCTGTCTCCTTCTTTGCTGGTGTGAATCACATCTTCAGTCATCTGTCGTGTGAGGATTTCTCTCCGGTCATCGACCAGAGTGGATTACATCGCTGGACGCCGCGTGTGGTTCTTCACCTGTGAACTGTGACTGTTATGCTCTGTCTGACCCTCTCTCTATCTCTTCAAAATAAACATTGTGAACTTGCATTTGACTCCGAGACTTCTTCCCTGACACATTTAAGCAATTTAGTATTGCTCATAATTTCAAGAGCAAAGGCAGATTCTTCAAGAAGATGAGCATTTCTGCCATCTCTCCTCCTAGCCTGTTCCTTCTTGCATCAATAATGTTGGATGCTACACTGAACAGTCTCTCACTGTCAACACTGGTACAAGGAGCACAGAGAAACTTTGCAGCAGTGGCAGCCAGGGTGGGAAAACAAATTTGGTTGACTCCCCAGTACTGGAATGGGCTGTCTAAGCGTGGGACCGTTTGCTCTGTCAAATATGTCTGTATTTGATTTTGAACTTGTGTGCTAGTGCTACTTGCCCCACGTTCCTCATCATGCTCCTGCAGGATTTCCTCAAACAGGCCTTTCAAGCTGCTCTTTCTGCTGTTGCTGCTGTCTGGCTGTGCTTCCAGACGTGGGGCTTTATGGGGGTTTTCTGGCACTGCCTCTGCTCCCTCAGGTGTTGTCCTGCTCAGTAACTTCTCCACTTCTTGGGTCAGAGCATCTTTGGCATGCTTGTTGCTGTCTGCTCCTGTGAAGTATCTAAAACAATGAAAAATAATAAATAAATGTCTTAATGTTTAAAATAAACATATAAACAACCTCTATAGTAGCTTTTAGTGGTAACATATTAATGCAACAGTAATCAATGATAATGCAATATCTAGTTATCCAAAACACCATTTCAAAATTTTGTTTATAATATAGACATTTAATAAACATAATAGACATACCTGTCTTTGAATCGTGGGTCTAAAAGAGTGGCAACTGCATACAAGGGCTCATTCTCGATATTCTTGAATCTTTTCTGGAAAGCCTCAAGAAGGTTTGTTTTCATGGTTTTTATACCCGTGTCCCCCTCGTTCTCCTGAGCAAGCAGGCGTTTCAGCACTATGACTTCAGCTGCAGAAGAGGTGGAGGAGCTAATCTGTCTGGTCAGTTCTTCAAATGGTGCCAGAACAATGATGATTTTCTCCAGTAAAGCCAACTGGTAAGACGTAAGGGTCACTGGCAGGTCGTGGTCAGCTCCATAAGCTGAAATTGACCGCTTCTGCTCCAGTATACTTTTGACCATATAGTAGGTACTGTTCCATCGCGTTGCTACGTCTTGGTGCAAACGTTTGGTGGGCATTTGGAGATCTTTTTGAATATCCTCCAGGCGTGTAGTAGCTAGAGGCGAGTGTTTGAAATGAACGACTATCTTTCTACAATTCGCCAGTGCATCACTCACACTTCTCTGTGACAGTAGCCCTTCATGCACCACCAGCTGGAGAGTGTGGGCGAAGCATCCCAAACTTGCTACATCCATCTCGTCCATGGCTTTCTTCATGTTGCTAGCGTTGTCGCGCAAAACAACATGAACGTTGGACTTGGGGATTTTCCATTTTACTAGCATCTCTTCAATTGCTTCGGCAATTGATGTGCCAGTATGTGACCCTCGGAACTCGTTCGCGTGCAGCACTGCACTTCGAGGGGTAAATGTTGACTCTCTGTCCACCCAGTGTGACGTTAAACTTAGCAAAGACATGGGGCACACGTCGGAGCTCCAAATGTCTGTGGTAAAGCTGATTGCATGCACGTATTTCAGCATACACAAAATGTGTTCTCTAACTGTCTCGTATAATTTGGGAAGCGCAGTTTCAGAAATATATTTACGACCTGGCAAATGGTACCTTGGCTCCAAATGCTCCATTAAGCGGCGAAATCCAACATTTTCGACGACAGAAAGGGGTTGGTCATCCAGGACAATAAACTTCACAATTTTGTCGGTTATCTTAAAATAAAGGGTTAAAATAATTTTTTGCCTTTTTTACTTCATTATAAAGATATTTATAATCCTGTATTGTCCAGAGTATAGGAAACATTTTATCAAAGTCAAGAGTGACATGTCTGTATGATGCCTGGGTGACTACTAGGTGCTTTTATCCAAAGCGACTTACATTGCATTATACTATACATTTTTATCTGAGTATGTGCAATCCCTGGGATCAAACCCATGACTTTGACATTGCTAGTGCCATGCTCTAACCACTGAGCTACAGGAAAGTTGATTCATCAAGACTTTGAAGTTGGCTTGAGAAAGAGAATCCTGAAAATTTAAACTAAAAACTTGAAGTTTGAAACCGTTTAGACAGACAGAACATTTCATGACTGAGGTTAGAATAACTTTTGTAAACGGACAATATAATGTTCATAGATGATTTTAATTTTCTAGTGACAACACTCATGGACTAACCAGACTTTTCTTCTCTTTCTTCTGCCCATCTCTGCGAACACATCATCCCTAATAGCAAAAATCCTCCTGGAGCTTTGCTTCCAGTAACCAGACCCTGTGGAGAAAAAAAAAAAATAATGAAAGTCAGAATGAATACTGTCTGGTAATCATGTAGTAATTTACTTTTTCAACATTCATCCCTGCCTAAAAACACAAACCTGTTGTACCAGGGGTGTCAAGGAGAAGATGTTCTTGACTATCAGTCAAAAACATGTTTTCCTCAGAACCCATGTTCAGTGCTTCTTTCACTTTTGACGTAATTGTCTTTAGACAAGCCTCTGACTCCTCAAAGGGTATGACTAGGGATTTATCTTGTACAATTTTGTCACCTTCCAGTTGTCCTAGGAAAATAGTTCTGTAGGAACAAAGAAAAAAGTTCAGTATCCTAAACTATACAGACACAGAACTAAGGGTTGGTGATATGGCAAAAATGTTGTGTCATTTGTCATACCAAGTTGGTTCAAGTTCAACGATCTTATAACGATTCTTTGTCATATTTTTTTTAGTTTGTAGGTTTTAAACAACATGTTCTCCAACCAATACGACCATATAGGTCGTTTGTCACTTCCCTGAAATACGACCCATAGGAGCGTTTACTAAAGTGGCGCCCCTATCGATAACAGGACACTTTCATTTTAATTCATGAAATACGACTCATAGGAGCGTTTGCTAAAATTGCGCCCCTTTCGACAACAGGACACATTCATTTTAATGCATTGTTCCCTTTTATCTGCATCATGCTTCAGGTTTCGCGTAGCTCAATTGGTAGAGCATTGCAATAACAATATGCAATCATGTGATCATGATTGGGTTTGATCCCAGGGAACACATGTGCTCATAAAATGTGTATGCACTATAAGTCACTAAGGTTAGGTTTAGGGATGGGGGTGGGTGTAGTCATTAATAAAAAATAGTTTTAAATGGAAATAGGAGAAATGGTGTAAAAAGTCCACATATTGCATTTAAATGAACACGCATTTTGATTGGTAATGACAGTAATACGTCATTTCATGACGACAGACGTAACACGACACTGTCATTATTTTTACGCCCACTAGAGGGCGCATGACTTCAAAACGTAAATATAGGTCGTAATAAGGTGCTTGAAAAATGACCTATAGGTCGTTTTTTGGAGGACAGTCTCGTTTTAAATGTACATGATGATAAGCAATTTCACAGGAAAGAGTGCTTTTCCCAAATCTGAGCATGACTGAAAATGTGATATTGACAACGGATCAATAAACAATAAGTTAATTTTGAGTGAGTTCTAAACTATGTATTTGCTCGACTATATCAACTATTATCTAACAAGTGTTAGGCACATAACGGTTGTACTCACTGGTTGCAAAGCAGGCACATATAACATTAACAGGCTGAGTCAAAGGTGCATATAATGGTCATAGGTTGTGAGGCAGGTGCATACAAGAGTCGCGGGTCGAGTGGCACCTGCCTCTAGTGGTGCCAGGTCAGTGGCAGGTCTCCTTACACCAGCTAGCACCCTAGGTAAACGTGAGTAAAGCAGTCTATGGAAAAAAATATTTTTAGGCCTGTTTATCCCCTGTCTTTCATTCAACCTATAACAAAAATTTTACATTTTATTTACAGTAACTGAAAAAGTAAATGCCAGAAGAGTTTAAATTAAGTGGAGATGTTTAAAATAGGTCTGGAAGAGTATGTGCATCTACATTGGCTCCACACATGATGAGGTGGTTTAGACAAAGTGCAATAATGCAACCTACCTTTGGAACATTTTTGGGCTTTGATTACATGGCCGAACTGCTGTTGCACTGGCAGACCATGTAAAACTAAAACGTGGTCTGCTCGGTCCAGGGTTCGACTGAAAAGAGGCAACCTGGTTTGGGAGTACCACCCCCATGTCATCACCCATCACCTGGTAGGTGACCCCTCCAGTCATAAGGTCCATAGAACTGAAAAATCCCTGGTCACTGGTAAGGTACATCTGGTACAACTGGTAATCTACAGAGGGAGATAAAGAAAACAGCACAATATCAGGAAAAAAAAAAAAAGACTATGACAGAATGGTAAAGCTAGTTTTACATTTGTTACACATTCGTTTTCATACCCATTAAACTCTGTGCATTTCATGTTTTGAGCCCGAAACAACTAAGCACAAGACTTTGTTTAAAGAAATACAATATATATTAATTATCCATATAAATCAATTAAGCAAGTTAATGCCTAAATGACATAGACTAATAGTAAAATGTTCAGAAAAATATCCCTTTTATCTGTGTTTTTGCAATTACCAACATATAACCTTATTGCATACTTTTTAAGTTAAAAAAAAAGTATTATAACTGTAAATCCATTAAACTACAACATCCTTTGGCCGAAACTAAAGGTATCAAAACAACTGTAATTATTCCCCATGTTGCGCTTGTTTTTCAGATGATTAATCTGGTATTTTTTATATACAGTTATTGAACCCATTTAAATAAATTAAACTAACACCATTTGACCTAAAGGTATTAAATAAATTAAATTTAAATTAATGATGGTATGTATAACATGGTATATTTATTAAAGTGTTATTACAATACAATTTTATTATGCTTGAAATGTGTTTTAATGTCACTATTAGTAAAATAATAGTATGGCCTCAGTATAACATAAATGTATGTCCAACACTCTTAAAGTATTTAGAATTTCCGAAAACAGTCGAGTGTCTGGAGGCGTGTCGTTGTGAGCGGAGATAGAGTGACGAGCTGTCACGTGTACGCGCAGCTTTTGTGTAGAGATCGTCTACAAGCTATCAATGGTCAGCTAAACAACTGTATTTAAACACACACAATACACCATCGCATTATCCATGGATAACTTTTGAATCACTATAATGAATATAGTGTATTGTAAATGATGAATAATGAATTTATTAATTCACTACGTTCGTGTTGTTTACATTATTTGCACTCAGGCGCCTATTGCCAACAACAGACATTTGAAGCAGTTTTACTCTCCACCAGCTGTTTCGCAGTACCCGCTCCATCTCTATACGATCTGTAAATCCAGCGCTGAACTGGGCCTTGTTTATGAAACCATAAGCGCCGATCCTGAGGGCTCGAGCAGCCATGGAAAAACACGAGATATTCTCCATTCATTTTAACCAATAAAAACGCGATTGCAACAATCAGTTTCTATGGTTATTTTAATAACAAATATCGAGAGCGCATCAATGTATTGTGTGAGCACAAAACTCTCAGCTCCTCTTAACACTAGGTTCTTTGGGAAACAAGGTTATCTTTCCCTCACAACTAAAAACACACTTCTTTGGTGACATTGTTGATTTCTTGAAGTCCTGTGACCTGTGCAGAGCTGCTGATGAATTCCGTAAACCCGAACGCACGTTGATAGGTGTGCTTTTGCTCTCTCGCTTTGGTCTGTGTGTGCCCTTCTGGGAGAAGTGCCCGTATAAGGAAATTCCGCACTCGTTGATGTCACTCAGACCGATGATTGAAAAAGAAATCCGACCACTGTGACGATTTGGAAGAGAATTTTTGGCACAGAAATACTCTGTCATATGTCCAACTCGTGTTTTGAAACTTTGGCCATGTTAGCATGAGAATCTAACTCTTTAACAGTGTAAATAAGTCAGAATACATGAAATAGCATTATATCCTCCCTTTAATAAACAAGTTAATATTTAGTGACACCATATTGCCTTTTATTTCTCTATTTTGCCAATGAAAGTTCATGTGCACGTAAAGGCAGGCGTCCCAAAACTTTTGGCAATATAGTGTGTGTGTGTTTCCACTAGAACTCACAAAAGTTTTCACGCCTCGAGGAAGTGGCGGGTATTCGGGGTATTGCTTTAAAGTGGTTTAGGTCGTTCTTATCGAATAGGAGTTTCTCTGTTAATATAGGCCAGGCCTATTCATCTTCTGCCCCATTGATTTGCGGTGTCCCCCAAGGATCCATTCTTGCCCCTATTTTATTTTCTTTGTATATTTTACCTCTAGGGACAATCTTTCGCAAGTATGGAATTTCCTTTCATTTTTATGCGGATGACACGCAAATTTACTTGCCCTTAAGGAAAAGTAATGAACAAGCTCTGGGTTCTCTAGTGAACTGTTTAAAGGAGGTTAAAGTCTGGCTGTCAGCAAATTTTTTAAACTTCAATGAGAGAAAAACGGAGCTTGTTTGGTTCAGTGGTCCTGCTCTTCCTGAACTGTCAAATTTAGGTGAGCTGACCCCTTTTTGTAAACCTGTGGTTAAAAATTTAGGGGTACTATTTGACAGTTCTCTAAAATTCGATAAACAGATAAATTCAGTCGTTAAAACAAGTTTTTTCATTTACGTCTCTTGGCGAAGGTTAAACCTTTTCTTTCTTTTGATGACTGTGAGAAGGTGATCCATGCTTTTGTGTTCACACGACTTGACTATTGCAACTCTTTGTATGTAGGTGTTTGTCAAAAGGCATTGAACCGGTTGCAATTAGTCCAAAATGCTGCTGCTAGGCTCTTGATGAGGACACGCAAATGGGACCATATTTCTCCTATTTTATCCTCTTTGGGTTGGTTGCCTGTCCAGTATAGGATTGATTTTAAGCTCCTGATTTTTGTTTATAAGTGCCTGAATGGATTAGCTCCCTCGTACTTGTCAGAGATTTTACAGGTGCATAAGCCTTCCAGGTCTTTAAGATCTTCTGATCAGTCTGTTTTAATTATTCAGAGGACGAGATACAATCGGAGGGGTGATCGGGCCTTCGCAGTGGCAGCACCAAAGAGATGGAATAGTTTACCATCTCATATTAGAGTATCCTCTACTCTAAGCATTTTTAAAAGACGTTTGAAGGCTCATCTTTTTAGTTTAGCTTTTGAGTCTGTAGTGTGTTGAGGCATTGGCTTTTGTGTGTGTGTACTGTTTTAGAGGTTATGTTTTATTTTATGTAGAATTTTTGCATTGTACAGCACTTTGGTCAACGCTCTGTTGTTTTAACAGTGCTTTATAAATCAATAAATCAAATCAAATCAAATCAAAAGTGTGACAAATACCTCTGTGCACAGAAAACAAACCATAAATGGCAGCATGCTTTGTCTTCAGGATAGCATCACTGAGGTTCAGGTATCATGGTCCTGGGCAGTTAGGGTACTGTGTCTCTTTAGGCACAAAGCATTCAGGTATCACCATTTCCCCTTACAATTAACTCTTGTGGAAGATTTTCGTGAATTCTCTTGCACCCTAAAAAAGTCCTCTGCCATTTTAATCACTGCTGATGCTGTCTTATTTGATGGTTGTATGTCATCATCCCTCTCTTGTTCTTTCTTCTCAAGGTCCTCTATTTCTCCAGGACTTGAATTTTTTCTTAGTAATGATGGATGATCCTGGAATACCTACCACATGCATACATATCTGTGGACACAACTCAATCTGTGTTTGCTGCCCCTACACTGACAGTGCCATATTCCAGACATTGTGTCAAATGTTATGGCTCGCCCAAGCTGACACCAGCTGCCTCTGTGACAGGCCATATCCCCCCATAACACAATCAACCTCTGCAGACCTTCAGAAGTAAGTCCTTACATTCCTGTACTCTTGAGTTTGAGATTAGTCCTTTTTAGTCCATTTTGTCTGAAGACGCAGTGTCTAGTGGTGGTGGAGGAATATACAGTGGTGCTCAGAATTATTGGCACCCTTGGCAAATATGATCAAAGATGACTATAAAAATAAATCTGTTTATCCTTTTGATCTTTAATTCATAAAATGAGCAAAAATCTAACCTTTCATTGAAGGAAAAGAATTGAAAGTGGGGGGAAAATCACATTATGAAATAAATGTTTTCTCCAAAACATGTTGGCCATAATTATTAACACCCCTAGAATTTTTTATGAGTAAAATATCTCTTAGGTATATTCCCATTCATATTTACATTTTTTAGCACACCAGGGTGATCATGAACATGAAATTGTCCAGCCATGACTTCCTGTTCCACAGGAGTATAAACATGAGGAAACACAAAGGCCAAATTCCCTTAATCATTCATCACAATGAGTAAAACCAAAGAATATAGTTCTGATGTGCAGCAAAAGATTGTTGAGCTTCACAAAATAGAAAGTGGCTGTAAGAAAATAGCTGAAGCATTGAAAATCCCCATTTCCACTATCGGGGGGAATATAAGAAGTTCAAATCAACTAAAATCTGCCTGGAAGAGGACGTGTGTCTAAATCGTCCTAATGCACGGTGAGGAGGAAAGTTTGAGTGGCCAAAGACTCTCCAAGGATCACAGCTGGAGAATTGCAGAGATTAGTTGAGTCTTGAGTCTCAGAATGCCTTAAAAAATATCAGACAGCACCTACATCCCCACAAGTTGTTCGGGAGGGTTTCAAGAAAAATCCTCTGCATGGAGGAATGGTCTCTGATCTCTTGTCAGGTGTTCTCCAAACTCATCAGGCATTATAGGAGAAGACTCAGAGCTGTTATCTTGGCAAAAGGAGGTTGCAAAAAGTATTTAACAAAAGGGTGCCCCCCCCCCGCTTTCAATTCTTTTCCTTCAATGAAAGGTTATAATTTTTATGAATTAAAGATCAAAAAGATAAACAATGCAGATTTATCTTTATAGTCATCTTTGATCATATTTACCAAGGGTGCCAATAATTCTGAGCACCACTGTAATGCTGTGCAGAGAATGTTCTTTGAAGATGGTGGCATTCAGTTCCAGGGTGTCCAATTCTAGCTGCAATCTTTGCCACGTCTCTACAAACTCGTAGTATATTTTACCCAGAAGAAGAGATTTAATTACATGGACTGGCACTCTTGGCCCATGTAGTTTCTTTGGAGTGACATATACCAGAATATGTGAGTGGAGCGGGGCAGTCTGTTAATTTTAATTTTTTTAACATCACAAACATCTGTGCAGAAGACACAGTGTAAAATAAAAAACACAGTAATATGAGGAAAAACAAACTTTATTGGAACAGTAATATTAGCTCACACCAGTAATGAACTATCATTTAGGTCCCTTTAAAAAATGTGTGATGAGCATAACAATAATAAATTACCAAAAAGAAAAACATCACATTAAACAGTAAAAGAAAAATCATTGCCTTCTCTTTAAACAAACTTTTATAATAACCTTGAGACGTATAATTCTCTGAAAGGAAATGGCTGAATACACTTTCAATAATCAAAACTAGATCTCCAATGCTGCATTCACCTTCAGGCAGTGGCAGGTTTCAAGCAATCAGGGTTCTAAATTAACTTTTTTGATCACCAGCCAATCAGAATTTCCACTAGCCAAATTTTTTTCCATTGAAAATAAGAGAAATTATGAGTGCCACTGAATGCATTTGATCATTTTATTAACATTGTTGGCATGAAAAACACAAAGAACAATGCATACAACAAAATATGCACAGAAAGTGCAAACATTTCATCTATCTATCATTTGAATCGCAGGTCTTCAGAGCTCTTCTTCTTCTTCAGAGGTGACATCAGAATCTGAGCCACCCTCTGTTCAGTTAACTTTAAAATTATTAGTTCCCAACACAAAATTGCTTGTTTTGTTTTTTGGGTGAGTAAATGATGACAGAATTTTCATTTTTGGGTGAACTAACCCTTTAACATGATCACAACAGAGAACTTTGTGAGGAACCCTTTAATAGAGATTATATTTATAGTAAAAAGAATGCCAAATAACAAATCCTCAGAGCCAGACGGGTTACCCTTTGAATTTTTAAGTCTTTTGGGACTCTTCTTTACGAAGCTTATTGAGAGTGCAATGAAAGGTGAATTGGCAGAATGAATGAAACAAGGCCTCATCTCTCTTATACTCAAGCCTAATAAGGATAACAAATGTTTAGATAATTGGTGCCAAATCACCCTTTTGAATTCTGATTATCTGATTATTGGCTTCTGTATATGCTGAAAAGATCAAACCTTGTTTAGCAGACATAATTTCTAACACTCAATCTGGTTTTTATAAGGTAGACATATCTCTAGTAATATTAGATTAATCATAGATTATTCTGAATTTATAAACAAAGATGCATTAATTTGGTTTATCGACTTCTATAAAGCTTTCGATACAGTTGAGCATTCCTTTATTTTTGAAGCCCTTTCTAAGTTTGGTTTTTGGTAGATCCTTTATTAAAATGATTCATACTCTTTACAAAGGAATTAATAGTTGTGTCTTCTTAGCTTCCGGCACTTCCCCCAGATTTTCTGTGGATCGAGGTATTGGCCAGGGATGCCCCATCTCTCCTTTTCTTTTTCTGTTGGCTGCTGAGCTACTAAGCTCGCATATAAAACACTCAAATATTGAAGGCATAAATATTGGAGAGAATCCTTTAATAATTATTGTTATCAATTATTTTTTTTCTTAAAAATGAATCACAAGTCTATGTTGCCGTAAGTAATTTTAATCTTTGTATGTACATGATTCAGATCAAGTTTCTGTCGATGGCATTACAGTTAAACGGCGTGTAAAATATCTTGGGGTCGATATTTTCAGATCAGGTTTTGAAAGTCTTCATTACAATTTTCAGCCAAGGTTAGATAAAACTAAGAAAATACTATGCTGGCTTCAGAGAGACAGGAGAGTAAGGCTGAGGAAATATCACACCTAGTTTACCCTGCTCTTTCCCTATATATTGATATTGATAATAAAACTGTTAAATCTGTTGACTCTCTGTTGTTCTGTTTTATTTGGAGAAATAAAATAATGTGTTCAGAGGAAATCCTTGGTAAGAAGTTACTAGAAGGGTAACACTTTAGATTTGGTCTTAATGCTTTAGATTTTCAAACTATTAACCAGACATTCAAAATTAACTAGATTAAGAGTTGTGTTTCTAATAATGGATTACCCTGGTTTTGAATCACTAACCTAATCTTCAAACACTGTGGTGGCCTTAAATTCTTACTATATTACTAATATTAAGTGCAGAAAATTACCTATCAAACTCTTGAATTTCCACAAACAACTCTAGATTCCTGGAAGATGCTTTCAATCATAATCTTTCCCATACACGTGTATTATGTGGACTAATGAAAATGTAATAAATCCCATTTTTTAAAGGAATGGATGAGTCAAAATATATTTGTTTCTGATTTGTTTAGTGCCGAAGGAGACCTTCTCTCTTTTTCTGATTTTGTGTCTTTGAAAGGTGCAACAATTTCATTAAAGGTACTACAGAGGATGTTTTCAACGACTGAGAAACCAAAGACTGTTAGTAAGTTTTTGAAATGAGCGCATGCGTAAGAACAGCCCCCCTCCTTCACAGCTCATTTCGAGGAAACGCTTCCCTAAACTCGTGCACGAGTATTGAACATGTGTGTTTACCACCGGCATTCGCTGTGTCGTGTTAGTGGATTCATTATGTCGGACTCACCGCAGGTAACTCATAATCTGCAGTTGTTACTCCTGACAAAAACATCGCATGCGGCGCCTGTGGAAAGTTACTGGAGCGCGCACGTCTCTCACAAGGAACGTCATTGCAGTGATTGACAAGCCAGAGGACCAATTGGCTGATGTTTTTAAGGCCCTACCTCGTGCACAGATGATGTATATTAATATTATTCCTTTCAGTGCACCTAATAAATAGTCTTTTATCAGTTAGTAAAGACAGTTTCAAGTAATATTGCAAAAATGTATAAAACAAAACATCCTCTGTAGCACCTTTAAGAGACTTTAATAAGGTGATTAAAAGTATTCCTGGCAGTTTGAAAACTTTGATTAAAGATTTGTTTAAACAATCATATTCCCTCACTTGCAATCAATGGTGTTCATGTATTAGATAAAACTTCTTTATTAGAAATGATTTTTCTTCAATAACCTTCCCTAAAGCACAATCTACATGGAGTATCTGTTATCTGAACTCTGATTTAAATGGATTAAAAGTAAAATTAAAGAACTCCATTTTAAAGTTGCTCTTAGGTGTTACACTTGTATTTTTGAGCAGGTTTTCTGAGAATGTGTCTTTCTTTATGTTCCTTTTGCAATCCTGAAGAAGAATCAGTTCTACATTTGTATTATCAGTGCTCATTCTCTAAGTCCTTTTGGTCAGAAGTTACCAACATGTTAGTTTTCTTCTGCTAACAAACTGGTACAAATGACTGAATCTATCATTTTCTTGTCTGATTCTCATACTTGAATACACTGTTTTACTGATTTGTCTTCTGGGTAAATTTCATCTTCACAAAGCCAGAATTATCCACTGTAAACCCAATTTTAGTTTTTATTTATTTTTAAAAAATGTCAAAACATTTCAAGTCAAAGGTGTCGGAAATGTTTAACATCCTTGAATTTGTTGTAAAGAACCTTTAAATTTATAATTTAATTTACATGGACAAAATGTAATACTGTGTTGATTTAAAGCTGCAGTCTGCAACTTTTTTTGGTTAAAAATTATCCAAAATCAATTTGAACAAGTACATAACCAGCCAGTGTTCAAAACTATCTAATTATCTTGTCTCGATTCACGACGGTTAGCTTGTAATAATGTTTTATAATAAGAGTGAACTGGCGGATTTCCGCGGGAAATTCAAGCATGCAGCAGTTCCTCTGTGCGTCATTACGTCACGTCCGTAAACAAATGAAGGGGTCCCAGGTTAGTCAGTTACATCATGTGAGGAAGCTGCCGGTAAGCACAGCAGCTGAAATAATTAAACTTATCATTTTGATGGCGGATTGTAATCCAGAAAGGTCCAAATGATAATCATCAGTGACAACTGGAGATTCACCCGTAGTCAAAAAGCAAAAGACTTCGGACTGTTGAGTGGCTACAGACATTGAAATCTACAGGTAACGCTAATACACACTAAATACACGCAATGCTGATGTTGTTAATGTTAACAATTTGAGAGCAACATAACAGTAATAATCATTTGCACGGTTTGGTGTGATCAGAGCTAAGCGATTGTTAGATTTAATCATCATTGACAGCGTGATTTATTGTAGGCCTAATGCTTTTTTCCTCAGTTGGTCAGAACAAAAGTGGCAAACATGTTACTTATACTACTTATGATATTTTCCAGTGAAAATCTTATATTGGTCATACTTTCAAGACGTAGAATCTGTGATTCTGAAGTACAGTATCCACACCGGTGCGGTGACTGACAGCAAACATTAGATTCATCCGCGCTGACGAGCTGTGCCGACGCACAACGCACGTACAGATAACTGTTCCGCATATGATTGCAATCGCATGTTTCAAACAGAGATGGCGACAAAGAGGAAAAACTGCGGACAGCAGCTTTAATTATTATAATCTTTTGTGATGTCCGTATGCACCCTATTTTATTGCATTTTTTCTATATGTATACTTAATGTACAATTTAAAAAGAAAATTGAGTTTCAATTTAGATTGACACATGAATGAACTCGTACAACCTTTTTAACATGTTTGTTTGTATCTTATTTGTCCCTTTTTATTTTAATACAAAGATTATCTGGTAAAACATTTCTATGCACTTCTGTGATTGTAGACAATGCAGCGTCTGAATAGGACTTTTATTTTGGAGTGACGACATGACGTCATAAGACTGCGCCGCGCTCCTGCATCTGCTGTGATTCTGCTGAATAAAGGTTTGTTTTAAGAATTTAAGCTGTTTTAATCGATAGGAACAGTTCAATTTATTATATATTTGTTTTTTAAAAAGCGATGTGAAATGAGTTAATTTACTATTTAATGTATTTATTTATCTAACTGTAATGAAGGATATTTGTGTGAGTAAAACTCATATCCACTGATGAGAAACAGTAAACCTGCGTCTCATTTCTCTCTATAATTCATAAATCAGTTTATCATGAACTCGAGTTCAGTCTCTGTCGAGTAATGATGGAGAAACTGAACTTTTCAACTCCGAGTCAATTGAATCAAACACTTTGAGAAATGATTCACTGAATCACGACACGTGCTGCTCAAACAGTGAACATGAACGAGAACAACAAACACTAACAAACTAACTAAACATGTTTTCATCAAAGAGTAATCATTTAAATGTAATATATAATTCATTAAAATACCAAATGTAGATCATAAATATCTAAATATAAAGTTTATTAATTTGCAGCGTTAGTTTTGAGTGTTTTTAACCGGTCATTGAAGACAATTAACTTTGTTATTCTCTTCTTAAAGATGGCGTTTATTAAAGAGGAGAGTGAAGACATAAAGATAATTATTAAAGATGAGAGTGAAGACATGAAGACTGAAGATACCAAACAGGTTGGTTTTATTCTCATCGTTTTATTGATCCTAAAATGTCCAGCTCTACAGAAATAGAGAATATTTTGTGCAACATTAAACCCAACATCTACTTCTGAATAGAGAGCAATGAACAAAAAAAAATCTTTGAGCATCTTAATGCTTAAAAGTGCTTTACTTAACATTTTAACATATCTGAACATTAAACAGCAGTAATTGAACATTAAATCAGGCAAAAAAAATCTTTTATAAAGAACCATTTAATGTGTGAGTCGGCAGGGCAAGTGTGTATAACATTTTGAACAGAGAGAAGTCAGTGAACTGCTAATATTTGATGAAACCAGTGAAAATATTTACCTTTTCATTTGTGGTTCAGGTGTAGGGTAGAAATCAATCAAGCGCTGGCAGATGAAATGGTGTGAAAATTACATGTTGTGACAAAATTATCATGGTTGTCATTTACATGTTTTTGTTAATATTCTGTAAAAGTTCTGATACAAACTGAAATAAATTCAAAAGGTCTTTATTAAACTAACAAATTAAATTAGCAGCACTGGATTTGTGTGAATAAACATTAAATGGAAGGTTGACCCAAAAACGAAAATTCTGTTGTCGTCCCAAACCCGTATGAGTTTCTTACTTCTGCTGAACACAAAAGAAGATATTTTGAAGAATCTTGACCAAACATTGACTTCCTCAGTAGAAGAAAAGTACTGGAGGTCAATGAAAACCGTCAGCTGTCCGATTTCCAACATTTGTGTTCAACAGAAGAACTTGTACAGGTTTGGAAAAACATAATGGTGGGTAGATGACAGAATTTTCATTACTAACCCATTAATATTGCAAGCCAAAAACCAAAATTTTGATTGCAAGTGCCAAAAAAATACAAAGTCGGACATGGGTCATTGTTATGTGCTCATAAATATAAATTTGTCTGTAACTCCTAAATGAGATATTTTATATTTTAAATGAGATATGTTTGGGCTCACAGTGAGGTAACATAAAAAAGTGGTGAGACTGTGGCACTTTGAGGGTGCTATAATTGAACAAAACATGAAATTTCCTTTTTCTACAGTACCATTGTACCTTGAGAAACAAAAAAACGTCAGCCATTTGCTAAAATCATTTGTTAATTTTTTTCCCCCTCATTAATGTACACACAGCACCCCATATTGACAGAAAAACACATGATTGTTGACATTTTTGCACATTTATTAAAAAAGAAAAACTGAAATATCACATGGTCCTAAGTATTCAGACCCTTTGCTCAGTATTTAGTAGAAGCACCCTTTTGATCTAATACAGCCATGAGTCTTTTTGGGAAAGATGCAACAAGTTTTTCACACCCGGATTTGGGGATCCTCTGCCATTCCCCCTTGCAGATCCTCTCCGGTTCTGTTAGGTTGGATGGTAAACGTTGACAGCCATTTTTAGGTCTCTCCAGAGATGCTCAATTGGGTTTAAGTCAGGGCTCTGGCTGGGCCATTCAACAACAGTCACGGAGTTGTTGTGAAGCCACTCCTTCGTTATTCTAGCTGTGTGCTTACGGTCATTGTCTTGTTGGAGGTAAACCTTCGGCCCAGTCTGAGGTCCTGAGCACTCTGGAGAAGGTTTCCGTCCAGGATATCCCTGAACTTGGCCACATTCATCTTTCCCTCGATTGCAACCAGTCGTCCTGTCCCTGCAGCTGAAAAACACCCCCACAGCATGACGCTGCCACCACCATGCTTCACTATTGGGACTGTATTGGACAGGTGATGAGCAGTGCCTGGTTTTCTCCACACATACCGCTTAGAATTAAGGCCAGAAAGTTCAATCTTGGTCTCATCAGACCAGAGAATCTTATTTCTCACCATCTTGGAGTCCTTCAGGTGTTTTTTTGCAAACTCCATGCAGGCTTTCATGTTTCTTGCACTGAGGAGAGGCTTCCGTCGGGCCACTCTGCCATAAAGCCCCGACTGGTGGAGGGCTGCAGTGATGGTTAACTTTCTACAACTTTCTCCCATCTCCTGACTGCATCTCTGGAGCTCAGCCACAGTGATCTTTGGGTTCTTCTTTACCTCTCTCACCAAGGCTCTTCTCCCCCGATAGCTCAGTTTGGCCGGACGGCCAGCTCTAAGAAGGGTTCTGGTCATCCCAAACGTCTTCCATTTAAGGATTATGGAGGCCACTGTGCTCTTATGCTGCGTTCACACCGAACGCGTCTGGGGCGTCAAATTCGCGCCAGATGCGTCTAGTTGGACGCTTGAACATTTTGAAGTCAGACGCGCGTAAAATTCGC
Source organism: Chanodichthys erythropterus (assembly GCF_024489055.1). Taxonomy (NCBI): domain Eukaryota; kingdom Metazoa; phylum Chordata; class Actinopteri; order Cypriniformes; family Xenocyprididae; genus Chanodichthys; species Chanodichthys erythropterus. The sequence goes on along the minus strand of NC_090223.1, from coordinate 72,565,425 downwards.
TCATTCGCGCGTCTAAACAAAGTGTGTTCAGACGCGAATTCTGTCCCAAGGAGTTACCGTCCTGCAGACTTCAGTCCCAACCCTGCTCCAACACACCTGCTGTAATTATCAAGGAACCCTGAAAATCCTGATCCAGGTGTGTTTGATTGGAGTTGGACCTGAAATCTGCAGGATGGTAGCTCTCCAGGTTTGGACACCCCTAGTATAGATTATAAATGTTGTTGTTTTTGATGCTTTTAATGTCTAAATTGTTTTGTCTATTTTTGTCCTAGACCTAACGGCACTCAGAGAGGCTAGCCATGAACCTAATGAAAGGGAAGAAGAGAAAGAACATTATGATAAACATGATTTCATGACTGGGGAAAGGTTGACGCTGGCTAAAAAGACTTCCTCACGAAAAAGAGTTCAAAAGACAGAAACTAAAAGATATTTCACCTGCCAACATTGTGGAAAGAGATTTGATCAGCATAGTAACCTTCAAGTCCACATGAGAATTCACACTGGAGAGAAACCTTTTTCTTGCCGGCAATGTGGAAAGAGTTTCAGTCGAAAAGGACACCTTCAAGTCCACATGAGAATTCACACTGCAGAAAAACCTTACACCTGCAAACTGTGTGGAAAGAGTTTCATTCAAAAAGGACACCTTAAAGTCCACATGAGAATTCACACTGGAGAGTGTCCATTCGCCTGTGAACAGTGTGGACAGAGTTTTAGTGAAAAAGCAAACCTAATAGTCCACATGAGATCTCACACTGGAGAAAAGCCTTACACCTGCCAACAATGTGAAAAGAGTTTCAGTAGGAAAGGAAACCTTACAGTCCACATGAGAATTCACACTGGAGAAAAGCGTCATACCTGTCAAGAGTGTGGAAAGAGTTTCGCTCAAAAAGAAAAACTTGAAATCCACATGAAAATTCACATGGGAGAAAAGCCTCACACCTGCCAACAATGTGAAAAGAGTTTCAGTAGGAAAGGAAACCTTACAGTCCACATGAGAATTCACACTGGAGAAGAGCCTTACACCTGTCAAGAGTGTGGAAAGAGTTTCCGTTATAATGGAAGCCTTACAGGCCACATGAGAATTCATACTAGAGAGAGCCCATTCGCCTGCCAACAGTGTGGAAAGAGTTTCAGTGGAAAAGGAAACCTTGAAAACCACATGAGAACTCACACTGGAGAAAAGCCTTACACCTGTACTATGTGTGGGAATGGCTTTTCACGGCAACAAATCCTTAGGGAACACATGAATATTCACACTGGAGAGAAGCCTTTTACATGTGTTCAGTGTGGAAAGAGTTTCACACATAAATTGTCACTATATAAACACATGAAAATTCACACTGGAGAGAAGCCATATACATTTGATCAGTGTGGAAAGAGTTTCACACATAAATCGTCACTTTATAACCACATGAAAATTCACACTGGAGAGAAGCCATTCGTGTGTGATCAGTGTGGAAAGAGTTTCATATATAAAGGTAACCTTAAGGAGCACATGGGGATTCACTCAAAAGAGAACTCTTTTAGAAGTCGTCACTCTGGAAAGAGCAGAGGTGTAAAGAGTACCTGAAAACCATACTTGGATAAAAGTACAGATACCTTATCTGCCTCATCTCCTAAATCAAATTTAAAGAAAATTACTGTCATTTGGCAAATGAATAAATAAATTATCGACAGCTTGCGTGAGCAACATAATATATAAATTAAAATATTAGTTCATACAGGGTTCCCACGGGTCGTGGAATTTCTGGAATATCCTGGAATTTTACAATTTCTATTCCAGACATTTAAAGTCAGTTTTGTCCAAGTCATGGAATATCAGGGATTTTTGCATTTTTTAGTTTTTCCATTTGTCAAAATGTATTCTATACCATATTAAACTGAACTTGGACAAGATGTCAATACTGTGTTACTAATTGTAGGTAGCTTTGGCCTACATATTTTACATGGAGTATCTGAAAAGGGTGCAGATGCCTCAAACTGAAATGTAGACCAGTTCTTAAGTAATGCCTATTATGCTAAAGCTGTCGGACAAACATCTCCTCTTATGCCACTCAAATTCTGTAAAACAAGATGGGTAGAGAATGTCCCAGTTACAGAAGGAATGATCAATATATTGACGAACTTGAAGAAATGTGGATGCAGTAGAGGCAGGCAAATCCCTAACCCTGGAACTAAATCCTATACTACTGTTAAAGAAAGTTGCAGAGACTCACTGTTGCCTGCAAAGGCTGCACCTTTCTTGAATCTATATCAGACAGACTGGCCTATGATTCCTTTTCTGGCTGCTGATCTTTCTAATGTTATCAGGTCAATTATCAAGCCTGATATGATTGCTAATGCAAACACAGTATTAAAACTGATGTCAATAGATGTCACAGACAAAAACAATCTCATTCATGCAACTAAAATTCATGTGAGGGTTTTCTGCAGACAAAATGCTGAAGGAACTGGTGTCATCACAGAAGATCAGTGAGAAGTGAGTGTTGGAGTTCAGGATGGATTGCAGAAAGTGCTTACTGACACTTGAAGGGAAATAACAAGAAAAATCTCCACTTGTGTGCAGCATGGATTGCCTAGATCCAGGGAGGATGGCAAGCAATAAAGGTTCATCATGCATCAACAAGTTGAAAAACATCCTCAAACTGCTCACTGAGACCAAACGAGTAGATGAAAATGAGTGTGATGATATTCTCAAACAGTACAGGAAGTTTATCAATAAGACTGCTGAAGAGAAGGGCAGATTTCACTGACTTCAATCCAGGTCACAGGTCAGGTAGATACCCTATTCTATAAAAAGGCAAAAGAAAAGGTGTGTGAAACACTGTGGAATGTTGTGGCACTCCTCCTAAAGCTCTCACATGGAAATGCAATCGTGGAGTGAGGTTTTTCAGTCAATAAACAAATCAAGGTTGAAAACATGAGGGAAAGTGTGGGTCATTTGAGGTTAGTAGGGGGAATTGATAACTTTGTGGTAAATAAGGCCTTCAGTCTGCATCCTTGTCAAGACAATGATACAACTTTCATCTCGAGGAACAGAAAAGACTTAAAGGAGCAGAAAAACTAAACATGAAAAGGAAAACTCTCTCTGATGAGATTGATGAGCTGAAGAAAAAGAGAGCACGCCTCCAGGAGGATGCCTCAGCTATGGAGCAATCTGCTGATGACCTTGCATTAAAGACAGAAAGTGTAGGTGATCTTACATAGATTGCTCAGTCAAACAGTCTAACACGTTCTGAAAAAAATAAATGTGAAGAATGAACTTGATCACAAACAGAAAATCCTTAATTTCTAAAGGTCAAAGTCCATTTAACAAATAAAAGGAAAAAAAATGTGTATGTGTTTGTTAGTTTTGTAATAAAACAACTGTGAATAAGTTAGGGCTGGACAATAATTCAATATCAATATATATCGCGATAATTTTTTTTTTTTGATAATGGTGATATGATTTTTAAACACATTTCCGGTATTTCGATATATACATTACAGCATTCATTGACTTGAGGCGCAGCCGTTAGAAAGAGCAGAACGCGATTGGCTATTTGCGTGATGACGTACACCACAGAGACATGCAGTCACCAGACAGTTCTCAGTACGCTAAGATCAAACACGAACGCGACAAGTTTTACAAAATGAGTACACCTGATGCAAATGCGACAGAACAAGCTTCCACGACTTGATGAAATATGTGTGCATAACTACACCGTGCTGGTTAATGTTTGGTGTGTAGGAGAATGTGTGAAATAAAAACTTTAAACTTTGCCACGTGGCTAGTGTTAGGCAAGGCAAGTTTATTTTTATAGCACATTTCATACACAATGGTAATTCAAAGTGCTTTACATAAAGAAGAAGAATAAAAATAGAACATAAGGAATAGAAATAACAGTAAAAACAGATAAATTTGCTATTTGGATTTAAAATGCATTAAAAGTCAGAATCATGATGATACATAAAATATATTAAAAAATACATTAAAAAGGTAATAAAAACAGGAAAAGAATTTAAAGAATAAAAAGATAATACGTATAAGATAAAGTGCAGACAGTTCGGACATAGCACAGTGCTCAATCAGCAAATGCATAGATAAAAAGTTTTGAGTCTGGATTTGAATGTGGCTACTGTTGGAGCACACCTGATCTCTTCTGGAAGCTGGTTCCAGCTGCGGCTGGCATAACAGCTAAAAGCAGACTCTCCCTGCTTTGAGTGAACCCTTGGTATTTCTAAATGACTTGATCCTGATGATCTGTTAGGTTTATATTCTATGAGCATATCTGCAATGTATTGAGGTCCTAGACCATTGAGTGATTTATAAACAAGTAACAGTACTTTAAAATCAATTCTAAATGCAACTGGAAGCCAGTGCAAGGACCTGAGGACTGGTGTGATGTGTTCATGTTTTCGGGTTCTGCTCAGAATTCAGGCAGCAGCGTTCTGTACGAGCTGCAGCTGTCTTATGGTCTTTTTGGGAAGACCAGTGAGGAGCCCATTACAATAATCCACCCGGCTGGTGATGAAAGCATGAACAAGTTTCTCTAAGTCTTGACTGGAGACAAAGCATCTAATTCTTGCAATATTTCTGAGATGATAATATGCTAATTTAGTTATTGTCTTTACATGGCTACTGAAACTCAGGTCTGACTCCATAATCACACCAAGATTCCTGACTTGATTTTTAGTTGTTTGACCCCTAGAGTGAAGGTACATGTTCACTTTGAGAACTTCATCTTTGTTTCCAAACACAATGACTTCAGTTTTGTCTTTGTTTAACTGAAGGAAGTTTAGGCACATCCAATTTTTATTTTCATCAATGCATTGACACAGGGAGTCAATGGGGCTGTATTCGTTGGGTGATAGGGCGAGGTATATCTGGGTGTCATCTGCATAGCTGTGATATGCAATTTGTTTTTTTCTCATTATTTGGCTCAGTGGCAGCATATATAGGTTGAACAGGAGGGGTGCAAGTATTGAACTTTGAGGGACTCCGCATATCATGGATGTCCACTCAGACTTATGGTCACAGATACTCACATAATAACCTCTCCCTTCTAAGTATGACCTGAACCATTTAAGGACCATCCCAGAAAGCCCAACCCAGTTTTCCAGCCTGTCAAGAAGAATGTTGTGATCGACAGTGTCAAACACAGCACTGAGGTCGAGTAGAACCAGCACTGATAATTTACCTGAATCTGTGTTAAGGCGAATATCATTTATTATCTTTATGAGTGCTGTCTCTGTGCTGTGATGCGGTCGGAAACCAGATTGAAAGTTGTCAAAGTATCCATTCAAGCTTAAGAACTTGTTCAGCTGATTGAAAACTTTTTCAATGATCTTGCCTATGAAAGGAAGATTTGAGATTGGCCTGTAGTTGCTCAATATGGTGTTATCCAGATTGCTCTTTTTCAGGAGGGGCTTAACAACTGCAGTTTTCAGGGATTTTGGAAAAGTCCCAGAGAGAAGTGAGGCATTTACCACTTCTAGGAGATCTGCTTCTAAACAGTTAAACACACTTTTGAAAAAAAGATGTGGGAAGTGTGTCAAGGGTGCAGGTTGATGTTTTAAGGTGCTGTACTGTTTCTTCCAAAATTTTACCATCAATTGCTTCGAAAACAGACATAATAGCTACTTTCTGAGGTTGTGATCTGATCTGTTTTTCCCCAGTGCAGCTCAAGGATGTGCTGATCTCCTTTCTGATATTATTAATTTTCTCAGAGAAGAAGGAAGCAAACTCACAGCATTTGCTGTCTGAGAGCATTTCACTGGGAATCTGACTTGGGGGGTTTGTTAGTCTCTCTACTGTAGCAAAAAGAGTGCGGGTGTTGTTTAAGTTTCTGTTTATAATATTTGAGAAGAAGGTCTGTATAGCTTTGCCTAATTCCACATTGAAAGCATGAAGAATATCTTTATAGATGTTATAATGGATTTCAAGTTTTGTCTTTCGCCACATGCGCTCAGCTTTTCTGCATTGTCTTTTCATATTTTGCACTGCTGTTGAGTTTCTCCATGGTGCTTTTTGTCTGCCACTTTTCTTCCTGACTTTCACAGGAGCAATGTTATCAATAACATTCTGTACTTTTGAGTTAAAAGAATCAAGGAGAAAATCAACAGAGTCTGCAGATATGCTAGGTGTTAAAGATATAGCCTTCATAAACAGTGCACTAGTATTCTCATTTAAGCATCGCTTTTTGACCGAGACAGATCTAGCTTCAACAGTCGGACAGATCAATATTTCAAAGAAAATACAGAAATGATCAGATAGCGCTACATCCTTAATGACAATGGATGAAATGTTTAGACCCTTACTGATAATTAAATCTAGAGTGTGTCAACGATTGTGTGTAGGTCCATGTACATGCTGAGTCAGATCAAAAGTATTCAAAACAGTTATGATTTCTTTTGCCATATTGGATTCTGCACTTTCTATGTGGATGTTAAAGTCCCCAGTAATAGCAAAACAGTCAAACTCAGAGGAAATTGCTGATAACAGTTCTGGAGTTTGTTATTAAACTCATCGCGGAGCTCCGCGCTGAAACCGATCATATGCGCTCCGCGTGTATATCAAAATAACAAACGTATTTTTCATGTGTTCATATTCAAACTCCAGTTCTGACCGCATCGCGAGCAAAATACAAACAAAACGTGCTGCTTTGCTGAGAGAAATGGCCTACGGCTCGCGTGTTTGAACGTAGCTAGAGCAGGCAGAGGTGAATGAGCAGCACTTTTGTGACATTTGAATTCTCTGCTGTAATGCGATCTCACGTGAACATATTTTCCATTTGTGCTGGTAAATTACAGCAAAACAATCCACATGCACACAAACCTCTGCTCTGGTCGCAGGAAAACACATTGTGTTGTAGCACTGAGGAAACGAACACCAGCAATATGTCTCTGAATGACAACTGACCGAGGCGAGAGAAGTGATGCTTCCTCATGCATAATACTGCAATTATAATCTTTTGCATACTACAGTGCAGTGATTGGATTGAATGAGCTTTATGTCATGAATATATGTCGAGAATAACTATTTTTCACTTATAAATAACATTGAGTACCTTTTAGTGTTTTCAATGATGTGCAGCCTATACATATCTGTTTACATCTGTTTTGGGGTTTCATGACCCTTTAAGAATAATAAAATCAGCCTACGTTATAGTTTAATGTTAAAGATATTAATAATACTAAAGTGAGAGAGTCTTATGTTTGTATGAAGGCTAAATACAAATAAAAACTAAACATAAATTAATTTGTACTGTTTTTATTTCTAAAATATTATATAGTTTTATAGGAAGAGATTTCATAGATTTGGCAAATTCATTTTTCAGACGTTTTTACCTCCCTGCTAACAGAAGAAACAGGAGAAAATAGTTATTAAACAAAAAAGGGCCTCCCACTAACAAACGGTCTGCATGGGAAAGGGGTAATTGAACATTTACCGGCCTATACCCCAAACAATTTGTACTCCACACCAGGATTTACTTTAAAGGCTAATCCAGCAGCATCACTCACTCACACACATTCCTGTACATCTATCAAAGTGAGTACCGAGTCAATTAACCTGCAAAGCGAGGACCACCATTTCTGCTACAATTACTGGTACATCTATACTATGTTTCAACACTAGGTGTGTCCATGATTCAAGTTTTTAGCTCAGCTTCTTGAAAAAACACAAGGAAAGAACCAGCATTTTACCAGCGGAGTGAGGACATTTCTTACTTAATTATTTCAACTTTAACTTAAGTTTGCTTTTTTGGCCATATTTTTGTTTTAGTGTGGACAGCTCAAAGTCCTTATTTAACTGAACTTTACTTCAGCTGAATAAGGACTTGCCTCATTATTTGATCATTTTTTTCCTGTTTTCATGTTAAAGCTGCTTTAAAAAAATCTATATTGTATAAAGTGCTAGAGAAATAAAAGGTGACCTGACAATTAATGCATTTTATTTTGAGTTTCATAAACAGTCTATGTAAACATGTTTAATTAATCAATGTATTTATTAGACTTTAAAACATAATTTTTCTTGCAGCAGACTTTCTTTTGAGAGTTACAATTGTATTATGAACAAAATATTTCACATCTTTCCAAGTTCTGTCCTTCAGTGCCTCTTCCTCTTCTAGGCACTTCATGCAGTCCAGTTTTCCTGGAACCCTGCGCTCCGCCATGAACTTTCCCAATTGTTTATTTTACCGCCCTTCTCTCTTCTTCTCGCCACGGTCTTTTCAGGATTATCCTGGATGTTTCTACATATGACAAAAAATACCATATAGATTATGTGAGCTTAAAAACAGACACTAAAATGTAGGTTTCTCAAACAGCCTTTGCTCAGTCACAGAAAGAACACTAATGTGGGGCTGCTTGATATGGTCAAAAAGTTATTCAATTCTCAAAGTAAAAAAAAAAAAAAACAGACTTAGTCTTTAAAGAATCAAGAACTGCATTGTGAATCATGAGTTCAGTGTTGTATACTGTAGCGAATCATGAGAATAGTATTATTAGTCCCTTACTGAATAGTCAAATAATTGTCCCATATATCATTAGTTTTATCAAATATCAAAATAACTAATTGCAGCTCTGTTAATTGCAGCTCTGTTGCTGAGTAATGACAGCAAGTATCCCCCTCTTTTTTTAACTTTCTCCATATAATTAGAAAAATATCTAATTTAATTATCAAAGATGCTGCAAAAATGAATTCCTCTTCTCAAGAGATGTTTAAAGATTAGGTTAATAGAGCATTTTCTTGAGCACTTCAACAGGTGCCTTCCATGTGAGGGTGACAGTGGGTTTTAGAGGGACATTCAAATGTCAGAAAGCTCTTGGGTTTCATCAGAAATATGGTAATTTGTGTTCTGAAGATAAACGAAAGTCTTATGGGTTACATTTTTTTTGGTGAACTAACCCTTTAAAGGAACACTTTTTTTTAACATAGGCTCTTTTTCCATCTCTCCTGGAGTTAAACATTTGTGAATCAAATCCATTCAGCTGATCTCGATCTGGGGGTACCACTGTTAGCATAGCTTAGCATAGATCATTGAATCGGATTAGACCAGTAGCATCTCACTCAAAAATGAGTTTCTATATTTTTCCTATTTAACACTTGATTCTTCTGTATTTAATGATATTATGCAATGCCTGAAAATAGTCCCTGGCTAGTTAACTTCCATGGTTAGGGTTAGGATTGTGTAATATCACTGCCGATCCCATGGTTACGGCTGCAGAATTCCTTGATTGTTAAGCCGGAGTGAGAAAATTGCGCCTAGTCATATCGGCCTAGAACGCTGGGTTTTTCTCCTAGGGGGGTTTTTCCACCCCTGGAAGTCAGCCGACATTGGCTTAATGTAGCACCATCTTGTATATGTTACATATTACCACGCTTGTTTGTACAGTTTATTTTTAACCACTTGTTAATATGTAAAGCTGCTTTGAAACAATTACCAATTGTAAAAGCGCTATATAAATAAATTTGACTTGACTTGACTTGACTAGAAAAACACAACTTCTGATTTTCTGGTGGTCTTAGTACACAATTTAAATACAGAAGAATCAAGTTTTAAATAGGAAAAATATAGAAACTCATTTTTGAGTGAGATGCTACTGGTCTAATCCGATTCAATGATCTATGCTAAGCTATGCTAACAGTGGTACCCCCAGATCGAGATCAGCTGAATGGATTTGAAAACGATAAGACATAAATGTTTAACTTCAGGAGAGATGGAAAATGAGCCTATTGTTTAAAAAAAAAAAAATTTGGAGTGTTCCTTAAGGATCAACAATTGTTCACTGTTTTGTGCTCAGTCATGCATATATTTGGCTCTGGTAGACAGTAACAGAGCGCAGCAAACACTTTAAATGAACATACCCTTCGATATGGTCGTCTGTTTTCCCCTTTTCTTTCTCTTCGGTGAGGGTCTGTTGGTCTGGCTTGCTCTCCGACTGTGATCTGCAACAGAAAAGCATTCGCAGCTGTTACTGTGTGAATCCTCAGGTATTGTTGGATCTTCAACGTTCATGTGTACTGAAGGGCTGACAGGAAAATCTGACTAACAGTCTTTAACAATGGCAGAGTTTATACACATTAATTTAACACATCCTATAACTAAAGGCAGGTTTTCTAAAAAGGATGATTTGCCTTTATGTAAAACACCATTCAACTCACCATCTACATCCGAGTCCCCATCCTCACTGCTTTGGGCAGGTGTTTTTTGAGGGGAAAAAAAGAGGTCCGAATGTTTGTCTGAAAAACAAAAAAACGTGTTATCAGATCTTCTGCAGTGTAAACAGACATTCTGAAATCAGTGACCATGTCTCGAAGTAAAGCTGCATTTTTTTAAGATGATCTGAGCCTCATTTTAACAAGTAATCCTACAAACCCACTTATATATCAATAAATGTAGAACGCTGTGTAATTTAAAAAACTGAATTCATGATTAACAAACAATCAGAAGGACAGTTCACCCAAAAATGTAAATGACAGTATTAATTGCTCATGTGTTCCTAAACCCACAAGACTTTAATATCTTTCTGGGGCTTGAAAGTGTCATTTGCATTCAAGTCTATCGACGGGTCAGAAAGCTCTTGGGTTTTATCAAAAATATGTTAATTTGTAATCTGAAGATAAATTAAAGTCTTAAGGGTTTAGAACAACCTGACAGTTCAAAGAATCAACAGTTGTCCACTGTTTTGTGCTCAGTCATGCATGTATTTGGCTCTGATACACTCTCAGAAAATAATGTACATAATTGTACCTTTAGGGGTACAATGGCTTGTCAGGGTACAAATTTGTACCCTTGTGATTTGTACCTTAAGAGACCAGTTTTGTACCTTTGGTGACAATTTTGTACCTTTATCTAACAGTACAAAAATTGACCCTTCAAAAGGGTACAAAATTGGCTTTGACAGTGTACAATCGTTGACTATAATGAGATATATATATATATATATATTTTACACACACACGCTGAATTAAAATCAGAATTTATTAAATCCTTTTCATTTTCACATTTTACAACATTTCATTTTAAACACATTTTTAAACATTTCATATAAGTCCATCTTGCCTGGTTTTAAAAAGTAACACTGAAGCAGTGTTAAAGTTAATGAGATAATTGATTGATGATTGAGTGATGATTGACAATTAGTGGTGACACCTGATGTTAAAAAGCAGAATCATTGAAGGAAGAGAGAAAAAAGGTGTTAATTAATGTTTTATTGAATGTTTAATTTCAAGTCACCATGAAAGAGGTCAGCGTTTGCTTTAGTTGGGCTCTTGACTCTTTACCTTTTATTATTAATTGTTCTCTGGCTGCTCCAACTTTGTGTTTGTAAAGCACATTTGTTATGGTCAGAGAAAATAGGAGTGTTTGACATCGGCTGCGGCTGGATGTAACTGATCGGCGAGATTAGCCGCGTGCAGGCGGGGAGGAGCTGAAAACGGAGACGTGAAGTCGAACACGCTGTGGTTCCCGTAGTTTGCTGCATTTACGTCAGTCATGGCTGATCATGTGGCGTTTGCTTGCTTTTATCGCAGACAGGCTGGAAGCGATAGAAATTCAATTATTCTTGCATGAAATTGAGCACAACGAGCAACAAAGGTGAGTAAAGGTTTAATGTAAAAAGTATTCATTTCCGTACTTTAATAAACAATATACAATTATTGTTATAGTTTAATAGTTATTACCTAGAATCTGAAACCTGTACATCGAATAAAATACTGTGTGGCAAACCAAATTAAATGACCGAATTGTTTATAGCTTTACAATGTATTATTGATGTAATTAATTTAATCAAGAAACAGCTTCTGTAATCAGTAGTGGCTTGCTAGCCTGTTTGTTTAAATATAAAGAAATTCTAATTCTGAAAGAAAATAATGGGCTTTTATTACAATTTCAAAACTCCTGAATACCCTTATTATTATTTTATTAAAATCCTACTTGAACATAAACCTTGAAATTAGATTTTTTAACTACCTGTGTTTTCAGTTCCACATATATAGTGAGTACAATTCCTCTTTCTGATATATAGAATGCTTCCAAAAATAATGAATTTTGTGGATGATGTTGTCCCTCTCTACAGTCTCAGAGGTCATTTCAGGATTTCCAAAGAACAAGTGGAGGTGTGTGTACTAGACAATATAAAATAAATTTACTTATTTCAATTGTTAGCATGTTGTCTTGATAACCTATTTTCTACCTTTGCAGGATGTCATTACCACCCTTGGTCCTGTTTATATGAATTTACAACAGACCCAACTGCCACTCATAAACAGTGTTCTTGCCTGCCTTTGGACGTTGGCCAATCAGGAGTCATATCGTGGGGTGGCAGATAGATTCAACATGTCAAAATCCACTCTTGCCAAGCATCTCCATGAGTTTTGTTGCTATGTTAATACATACATGTACAATAATTTGTTGCTATGTTAATACATACATAGCCCACCACATATCCTGGCCCAGAGGCCAAAGGCTGGAGATGTCAAAGTTAGGGTTTGATGCAGCAGGTTTCCCCAACACTGATGTGCAGTGGATGGGTGTCACATTCCTACAATGAGACCTGATTGTGATAATTATAATTGACATGCATTTGTTAATTTATTGACACCACTGCCATAAACTATACACTTGTAACAGATTGTGTATAATTTCATTTAGCATCTCCCTGTGTATTAAGCAGATTTCCCATTTTCATTCACAGCTGTATCTTTGAAATACAATAGACAGAGTAGTACCAATATGCAGTTACGTCAGTGCAATGAACTTGAGCATTTGTAATTTATAATTGCTAAAGTTTAACACATGTAAAAAGTGTTTAACACATAGCTGAATGATAAAAGGCAGGATTTGTGTTGGGGAAAAAAACAATAGTACTTTAATGAACACTAGAATAAATGTGATATTCTAGAATATATATTTGATTGAATAAGTTTATCATTTAGAAATGGCATAACTTGGGAACATTGAAAAAAAAAAAAATGTGGATGTGACACTCATTCATTCAACAGTTGACAGTCATTCAAGGTTTAATGATCCAAACTTGCGAACGCTTGTTTTTTACTTAAAGATTTAAGATTACAGCAACAATATTTGAACAATTAAAAAATGTTACAGTAATAGTAATGTATTAATTTATGTAAGGAGTGCACATCAATCATGCTAAATCTAACTGATATTTATATTGACATAAAAAGAAAACACAGACCTATTCAGTTGCGCCTGCTTCCATTTATTTGCGATCACAAGAACGCAAAAAACAACTCCACTAAAGCTTTTAAATCCAAAGGCTTACATATTTAGAAATATATTGATAACATACCCTATGTTTACGTCACTTTTCTGAGCATTTCTATTTATTTTCCTCTAAATTATGCAATGATTGCTATCCGAGGATGTTTGCGGGATCTCTCTATCCTGATCCTGATCCTTTCAGCCAGAGCAACAGAGGGAGCTCATGAGAAGACAACGGGAGTTATGAGTTATACGAGTTAACCGGAGTGTGTGAATCTGTGAAAGATACGCATTTGTCAGGAATCAACAGGCGCAGGGAAGAGACAGATAAAACATTAGACCAAATAAATACACATTGTCTTTGCTCCTCAAGCAGTCTCTGATATTTTCCATAAACGTGTGTATTTATTATCGCAGTGGTTAACAGAAGTAGCCTTTAGCATCACATATATGACAGTGGAAACGCGACTGACTCTGGCGCGCACGACACATTAGGAGTAAAATATCACATCGCTTTGGTGCATCAGTGACTGGTGAAGTACAGACAGCGGGTTGTTCATGTATTGCAGGATCAGGATGCTCTAGTCATGCAGCAGCACTTTTGTGGAAGGTCAGTAAAGAGCAATTAAGGGCACGAAAACTGTTTATTGTATTGTGATATTATTAACTAATAATGTAGTAAACTGAGATGTTGTCCCTGAGCACCGTAACGACATCTCTCATAAAGATTTGCAACTTTACAAAGTAAACAATGATCCAGAAAACACTTAGCCTCTTCGCTAATTAGCACACAAAATACCATTGGTATGCTGCTTCCGCCGCCTCACCGGAAGTTGTACCCACGTCATTTTTTACAGTAGCGCCCCGTGGAAACAGGTGGATATAGATAGATAGATAGTAGTGGACATTAAAAAAGAGAGTCTACATGCTCTTTACATTATCATTTTATTCAGGTTTATTTGGGTTTTGTAGAAGTTTTATAATTTGGTCTTGTTGTTTTCCCATTTTCTTTAGTTCCTCCACAATGGTTCCTAAGCTGGTCAACATCTTTCTCTCAAACGATCGCCTGCGCCTCTCCTTTAGCCGCCGCCATCTCTCCAGGTCTGGCCTCACCAGGGTCTCGAGCACAGCAGTCCTTCTCTCTGCATGCGCTTCAAAGGCATCCAGAAATTGTGAGGGTTGTGATCGTCTCTGCCTGCTGCTGAGGGTTGTGTTGTGCATTGCAGAGGTTCCAGGCTGTGCATCCATCACAACACCTGCTGGCTGGTCTTGAGAAATGGTGGGCCTTTCGGAGGATGTGTCTTCCAAACCCAGAGGAGTGGATTGAATGGTGCCAGGTGGTGCAGTACCACTCCCTGATGACCCAAAAAGCTCATCCATTTGCTGAGGAGTGGAAAAAAGGGCATGTGAAAAGTACAGTGAAAAATGACCAATATTTCAGACTTATAAGACATGACAATGTTATTTTTAGATGCTTGAATATAATAAGGTCTTAAACTTACTGTATAGTACTCCCAGGTGTGCCTCCCCTCCCCAGTTGCACGGTGCCGGTCCTTTACTGGCTTATGTGGTTAACATGTTTGCTAGTTTTTTTTCTAATTTTTTCACTTGACAAGTTGTACCCATTTCGTGAGAATGCATTTTGCACCTTTTTATAGAAAGCCATTTTGTTTCTAAAGTAGAGTTGCTGATGAGTCCTTGTTAGCTCCAGTAGGAATAGTGTCATTTTTATGTGTTATTTCTGTAAAATGTAAAGAGAAATATTTTAACACCACAAAAAGAAAAAAATAAAGTAATTCAACCACAGCACTGGCATTTATATTTTTTACAGTCTTTGATACAATACCTTGTGACTCATGCCTGTCTGACTGGATGGAGGGGGGTGACGTTTGAATGGCTTCTGAAGGGTTTCCACATACTGCACCAGATTGGAGAGTGGCAGTGGGGGTAAGTGGAACAGGGGGCCTAGTGATGGTAACGGGGCACTGGCTGGCTGAGGGTTGCAGTGGCTTCATAAAACTGAGGTTTAGGGGTACAGGTGACCTACTGGAGGTAGTGGGGCATGGAGTAGAAGGTTTGGGGAGGTTTGGAGCACAAGCTGGGCCACTGATGAGAGCTGTTTGGAGAGAAAGGTGTAGATGTGGTCATTGTCACTTCACAAATATGTTTGCAGTATGTGCTTGTTCATCAAGTAAATGTGTACCTTGTTTTGTTTCAACGGCTGATACTTTCTTCATCACAGAGGAAAGGAACTCTTGATCTGGAGAAATAATCAATAAAACACTTGTACAAATCATTGAATTGTAATTATTCCATAGTTCTGATGTTTACATACCATTCTTCATCCTTTCAGCGATGTCCTTGGAAACTGTTAGAGTGACAACATTACCTTTGCTGTCTGCCACATTAATCATTAAATTGTCCATTTTGTTTTGTTACATAGGGTACTGCAGTTTCTTTATATAACCAAATGAACCATAGTCAACACCTGTTCCATTCATTATTACTTATAGTTAACAACAAATGCAATTACCATTTTAAGTCAACTTTCAGTTTCAGCTTTCAATTAGCAGTGATTGCCATGGTGTTTTTATGATTTAGCAATTAAGTAGCTTTATGGATTCACAAACTTTTAAGTAGTGTGTATGGTGTTTTGGAAGGGTGTCAAAAGAGAAACAAGCTGATCACGCTCTGACAACGGCAGTGATGTCTCGTGCTTATACTTCAGTGAGTCCAAGACATCACTGCCGTTGTCAGAGCGCGATCAGACATCACCAAGCTATTGCTGAACACAGTTGAACATAGTGGTGTATTAGAGGTAAAAAATGATATAAATACTGTATCGTTTCGTGTCTTAGGACATCAATGTGCCGTCACGAGCCGCAGGGTTTAATTTGAATTTGTCTGTGCGTGTTTATTGACTCTTATAAATTGTGTGACCATTGACTTGCATTATACAACTGACAGACGGCAAAAGTTGGAGTTAAAAATCATCATTTGTGTTCGACTGAAGAAACAAAGTCATCTACATCTTGGATGCGCTGGGGGTAAGCAGATAAACATCAAATTTTCATTTTTGGGTGAACTATCGCTTTAATAAAATAATTCACTGATGGTTATGAGCATGTATGTGTTCTTCTTTAGAAAGTTTCATCAACAGGATTACACTACCAATCACCCCTTTTTAACATCTTTAAGACAAACATCATTACATTTCATATACAGAAAGCACTTTTGTATTTCGATCGTGATGTACACCAACTCCAATAAAGCGAACAGAATGTTGGCTTGTTTATTTGAAGATGCAACCTAAGTTGTTTGCATGTGCAGGTGATGTATGATGAACACAGCAATAGAAACTAAAGAATATGAAACCATATGAATAAATAGAGGAACATAATGTATTAAGCATTATTTGTATTGGAGGATATACAATTATGACCACATCAAATGATGTTTTTAAGATTGACATTTGAGTTACTCTTTAAAAAAGTATAAATACTGTAAACTTATGCTGAATACTGTAAAAGTTTGTATGAAAATGAAAGTCCAAAATAAACCTATACACAAAACCTTTATAAACAAATGAATCAAATAACAATAATGTAAAAAACAAAAAAAACAAAAAAAAACAGTAAACATGATTTGTAAGATGAAAACAACATGAAATATGAATTGTAGGCTACTGTTTTGAAAGTGCGTGTATGAACATGAGTGGAACTGAAGAGGCTTACACTTACAGCACCTGTTTTTTACAAGAATAAAGTTCAATATAAGCATATATTATTTAAATACCAGTGTTGTGGGTCTACGTTTCTTATCAGTTTTATTTTGATAAACATGACACAATAACATTGTGACTTCATGAAAAGAGCCTTAACTGTTATAAAAATACAGATTTGTAAGCATTCGTGGAACTGAAGGCGTGAAAATAAACACGAAACACACAAATCCGGCCAATCGTGAAACAGCTGTGTCGTCATTAGAACTCGTGCAGCTCCTCTTCTGAAGCTGCTCTGCTTTTTAAATAAAGTTGAACTAACGTTATATATATATATATATATATATATATATATATATATATATATATATATATATATATATTATATATATTTCGTTTCATAAATTTTCATTTTTTTTATTTGACATGGAATAACTCAGGCAATAAGATCATAGAAATTCTTTTTTGGTGATGCTCTCCTACATGTGAGCTGCACCTTTTTCAAATTTTGTGGTGATAAAAGTGTTATTCATTTTTTTGCAGCTAGATGGCGCCCACGGATGGTAAAATTAGGTTTAAAAGGCACTTCTCAGCACTCGTTAGGAGTTTTTCAAAATGGTTCGATGCATTAAAAAGCTGACTTTCTAAGCTTTAAGATGATACCTATTTTGTGTTATTCCACGTTTGAAAACGAACATGGATGGTTCCGGGATCATTGGATACACACTGCATCCCGGAAAGATGAGAGACATGTTTTTAGCCAAATATGTTAAATCATTCCATGAGTAATATCTTGTGATCAACGCAATATATTATGTTGATTTTGGATTCATTTTAATGAGAATCTGCTTTAAATAATGATGTGCATTTTCTATGACCTGTGCATTTTTTATTACGTTATGAGCACGTGAAATCTACTTATTTACCTACAAATCGGTCCCTTTCTCTATGTCAGAGGAAGTGATGTCGCCTGTGTCTGCGCAGTGCGACCTGATGCAGCCCCTGAAGTGAGACACAGGAAACAGAAATACTGCAAAATAATAATAATAACGCAACTAAACGAGACGAAATAACATTATAACATTTTGTCTCATCCCGTTTTGGATAATGAAAATGAAGAGACATTTTAGCATTTTGTAAACCACATTTAGTCTCGTTTTTATTTGTCAACAATATTGCATTACATATTTAATTTTCGTGATCGTCACGACCAGCATTTACGTTGCGTCTCGTCTTCGTCACATGATAAAGGTTCGTTGACAACGATATTTAGTCATAATTTTCGTTGACGAAAGCAACACTACTGAATCGTAAAACTGTCTCATGTTACTGCTTCTGATCATCTCTGTAATAAATTCCTGGATTTCTTTGGCACTAAGGTTGAAAATGTTCGTAGAGGTTTGTGTGCCTCTACTTCATTGTCTTCTTCAGCTGTTTTTATTCCTTGTTATTCTGGTTCTATGTTTTCAAAATTTTGTACATTTGACACATATTCTCTTTTAGCAGAGGTCTCTAAAATGAAAGCAGCCACTTCTCTACTAGATCCCATACCGTCTGGTTTGTTTCGTGTCATGTTTTGCTTCTCTCTGTCCCATTGTTCTGAGCATTATTAATGACTCTCTGTGTACTGGGGTTGTCCCAACAACTTTTAAAATGGCTGCGATTACCCCGTTACTAAAAAGACTGATATTGACTATGAGAACCTTGCTAATTTCCGTCCCATATCTAATCTCTCGTTTCTTGCTAAACTTTTGGAGCAAGTTGTTGCTACTCAGTTAATTTCTCACTTAACTGAGAACAATCTCTTTGAGCCGTTGCAATCTGGCTTTCATAAATTCCATAGTACAGAAACAGCTCTGGTTAGGGTTACCAATGACCTGTTATACCCCCTTTCCACCAGCACGAACCGGGTGCTAGTTCAGAGCTAGTGCTAGTGCCAGTTCGGAGTTGGTTCAACTGACAAGCCTTCTAAGAACCGGTTTGCCTTTCCACGGGCTTGAGAGCCAGCACAGAGCCAGGTCTTGCGTCACTGTATACGTCTCATATTTCACAGCAAAGCTAGCGCAGCAGCGCCAAACACAAACACACCAAGCTTGTTCGAGATGCATCGGCTTCTCGCATCCAAAAGCACAAGGAGTCGTATGCTCTACAAACGGTCCCGCGGATCCACGGCACCCGCCGAATCGGTCCGCGTTGCTCCGATGCATCTCGAACAAGCCTTCTATCAACAATCGCGGATGTTTCACTACTGTTGATGCTCTTGGCTTTGCGAACCTACATCGGCATACAAACACGGCTCGCCGTAATTTGTATATAGACGGAGATTACAATTGAGCTGCTATTAGCTTGATTAGCTGCTATTTCAAAAATGGCGGTCACAAGTTTCCTGTTGGTCACGGTAACCCCGCCCCCAGCCCCTGACGCAAGCGGTTCTTACTTCTAGCCCAGCAATGTTTTGGTGCTACTTATGAACCACTTTTTCTGGTTCGGAGCTGGTGCTTTGTGTGTCGAAAGACAAAGAACTGATTTGAAACTAGGCTCTGGCTCCGAACCAGCACTCAAACTGCCTTGGTGGAAAAGGGGTATTAATTGCTTCAGATTCAGGCTGCCTTTCAGTTTTGATCCTTCTTGATCTCAGTGCTGCTTTTGACACTGTTGATCATTTAGTTTTGATTTCTCGTCTTGAAACTGTCTTTGGTGCCTCTGATACTGTTCTAAATTGGTTTAAGTCCTACCTCAATGATCGGAAGCAGTTTGTTGCCATGGGTGGATTTAGATCTGAGGTTAATGTTGCTCAATCTGGAGAGCCTCAGGGATCAATTTTGGGCCCTCTGCTTTTTAATATTTATATTTTCCCTCTTGGCCAGCTTTTGAGATCACTTGGTCTAAAATTTCATTTTTATGCAAATAACACTCAGATCTATATTCATTTTAAACCTAATGAAACTGTGCCTGTTGGTTTTATTTCTGAATGTATCTCTATGATGAAAGAATGGATGACAGAAAATTTTCTTTGTCTTAACAGTGAAAAGACTGAGATTATGCTCGTTGGTTCACCCCACCAACTACGCAAAGCTGGGTCAGCCAAGCTAACTCTTGACGGTTCAAATGAGTTTCAAACTATATAGGGGTAATTTATGATGCCAATTTAATGTTTGAGCCACATATCAACAATACTGTTAAAACTTCTTTCTTCCATCTCAGAAATATTGCCAGATTGCGCCCAATGCTGTCGTTTACTGTTGCTGAGAGACTGATAAACACTTTTTTGTTTTCACGTATTGATTACTGTAATGCCTTGTTGGCTGGGGTGTCAAAAGCTACCTTAAACAAACTGCAGGTTGTACAAAACTCGGCTGCCAGAATCCTTACAAGAACTAAGTTAAGAGATCATATTACTCCCATATTTGAGTCTTTGCATTGGCTCCCCATTAGGTTTAGAGTTGATTTTTAAATTTTAATGCTTACCTACAAGGCCTTACAGAGGTTGGCACCTCAGTATTTGACCAAGCTTTTAATTCCTTATACTCCAACCCGTGACCTTCGTTCTTCTGAAACTGGTCTTTTAACTGTTCCCTTAACTCGTTTAAGATTGATGGGTGATAGGGCTTTTTCTTCACTAGCTCCAAAACTTTGGAATTCTTTACCAATTGAGATAAGGCAAGCTAAATCTCTTGGCATTTTAAATCTCTGCTTAAAACTAATTTTTTTAGGGTAGCTTTTAATTGAATAATTTTTTCATTGTGCTGAAAAAACAACTGCTATTCATGTATACTGCTGGTGACTCAGTTTTGGGGCTGGTAGAGATAGCTTTCTTAATGCATTGAATCATCATCATCCAGTGGAGATTCCAGAAAAGAGAACACCAAATCTGAACATTCTGAGCTAAACTCAAACGACGAACAAAACACATTCAAATGCACATGAACTCGAGCTCTGCTGTACTGCTCCACAGTACTGTTACATGGGGTTTCCACCAGATATTCAATTCAATTCAATTCAATTCAAATTTATTTGTATAGCGCTTTTCACGATACGTATCATTTCAAAGCAGCTTTACAGAGAATGCATGTCAACATTACAATTTAAAGAATGCAGTTAGCAAATAATGTAATAATTTAGGCAATTAATTTAGAATCACTGTTAGCTGTTTAACTGAAGGTAGAAGCAATGAGCTCCTGGAAAAATGAATTACATTAACAATAATTAATATATATAGAAATTGGGCAATGTGCATGTTGATCCAGATGATTGCGTTTTCTGAAGTCCTCGCAGGAGTTGGCGGCAGGAGTTTTATGTCCATATGTCCTGATGGCAGGGGAATCCTATGACGAATGAGGGAAACCCTAGTATTACAACACAGCTCTGCAATATAAAGTTAAGGAAAACAGAGAGAAATATATGTCTACCTCAGATTTAACATTTGAACTGTACATCAGCTTCGGAGGATAACGTTATAATCTCGTTCACTGGAGAGAAAGCTGCTTACATGTAGCCTAAACAGGGAAAGTAACTGTAAAGACACTGAATTAAACATAAATGCAGCTTTTGTGTCTTTATCAGCTTTTCTGCATTTATACTATCCCTGAAAATCATCACACATCACTTACCGCAAATCCATTTTTATGAATGATGACTTACTAACCGTTGCTCTGGTCTTTGTAAACAGCCGCTAGCAGCACCTGCTGGTGAAGACGACTAACAACAGATAGAGATCATGCATCAGTACTCTACTCCTTTTCCTGCAGTTCCCGGATGTGAAATGTTGAATTTTCTGCCGAATTTGAACCAATGAAAATTGCCAGTCGAATATTATAGGTTGTATTTTTGAACAGAATGAATATTTTGGAAGTGAAATCTGAAAGGTGAATATAAATCACTGTATTTTTTAACCCTCTGGAGTCTGAGGCCGTTTTGGGGCCCTGGAGAAGTTTTGACATGCCCTGACATTTGTGCTTTTTTCAGTTGTTCATAACTATACTAATGGAAAAAGTGTCATTACACTGTATTCAGCACAAACTAGGCCACAATAATATGTGAGGAACATGTATGTACATGTTTGTGTGTTTGAAGGAATAATGTTTATGCGTGGTTATTGAAGAAACAAAAAACTTAAGTCACTGAAATAAGGCCAAAATGCAAATATTACATATGTGTTCACAAGACCTCTGGGTATTGGAGGTTGTAGACTAGAGTTTGTGCTTCAAAATGATGTAAAAATGATCCTGCCCACTCGTTCATATAAAACAATAGAGAGATTTAAATTGTATACTGTGTTTTCAATTCATACTTGCAACCGGAGGGCGCTCTATGCACCTTTAGTCCACAAATTACTCTAAAGAAGAACAGGCATACAATGTGACTTTCCAGGAACTAACAGAGGCTTCCAGAGATTGCTAACCATGGCTATAACATGCAGATGGACACTTTTGAAGATAAAAAAATACACGATTGCAACGATGTATATTGACTCTGAATTTGCATCTGAATAGCGCTGGCTCTGTGGGCGTGGCCGCATTAGCGGATAATGAGCTGAATCACGGACTTCTGACATGGCTCTGTTTTCATACAGATTACATAAACAGAGAATTTTTGTTTTCGATTTGACTTACACGATTTAAAACCTGACATTTCAACGTTTCTTTAGACATAAGTCATTTTTTATGATTAGTATTCACTAAGTTACAGTTCATTTTCTGAGAACTATCAGATTGGACTTTGTTCAGAGGGAGACGAGAGACACTCTGTGTGTACACAAATAAAAGTACACAATGTGTGTACACATTCTATAGTTTCAATTGATATATTACTTATGTCTCTATGACAAAAAATGCAGCAAATATGAAAAAAAAATCCTGCAAATGCGCCAGCGCGATACCCAACTCCAGAGTGTTAATAATGGAAATGTGTGTGAAAATTTTTTTAATTGAAATATTCACAGCTTAAATATATGACCATAAAATATCAGCCCATAAAAATGCAAGCCTTAAAAATACAACAGGAAACAGCCCCTAAGATTCCGGATAAAACATATTTGATGCCATATTTGTATCCACACTCTTGTACTCTGTACACTGTTGTTAATGATAATACATTTTGTCACAATTTACAGTGATATTGATATTACTGTGTTTATTAATTATCATAAAGTACATTACATTTCAAAGATTAAAATTTGTCACTATATGTGGAAAATAACAGACTATGACCCTTAGTGGGCAGTTTGATGTTCCCACTTTACTCTTTTATAACGAAAACTTGTTTTAATTTTTAATAACATTATTGTAACTTATAAATGTAATTGGAAACCTACAGTTTAAGTTTCTATTTTGTGACATTTATATTGCAACATATGTTTGTGTCAAGAATAAAGTGCATTAATAATTGTGTTGGTCTCTCACCTGGGGACCAGAAGGACAGTGATGGAGAGTGCAACGTGACACCAAAGTCTGCCGATAGCAGAAAATTGCAGAAATCATGGGCACTTGTAATTTATGAAAACTTTTGTAAACAAAATCCCTGCTGCACACTGGTTTTTACATACCAGCACTTAAAGGTCACTCACAGTCACATTCCAATTCAGATGACAAGGATTGTAAGGTCCTGCTATGCACTTACCAGAAGAGAGGCAAGATTGCCAAAAAAAAGTGGTACAGGGAGTAGGCAATGTCTACTATAAAAATCTCAGAGAAACACCAGTTCCTGAGTTGATGGCAGGAAACATCACTAGAAGTTTAAATAAAAACATACTCAAAGTAGTTTCTAGTGAAATTCAAAAAAGCTGCAGACTACATGATGATGTTATCCTGTAGCTGATGTTGACTCAGAAAATTATGAAAGACACAGATCTGTCATACCAATTTTGCTCAGGATATTTCCAACATTTGCAGGTGGATCCTTTTGGTGTTCATCTTTACACTGAGACAGGACTGGTCATTCTTATACCACATCTATGAAAAGGACATCCTGTTACTTTACATCTGGATGCTACTGGATGGGTTGTGAGTTGAATTCCAAGTCAGGCAAAGAGAGTGTTGTACTACAGCATCAATCTTCCCGGACATGGAAAAGACAAGCCTCCTCTTCCTGTGTCTGAAATGAAAACAAATGACCATACAATCCCAAATGTTTCCTTCTGGTTTCATCAAACTTTAACATTCACACTAGGGATGCACAAATACCATTTTTTAAGGACTAAGTACGAGTACAGATACTTTTTTCTAGTACTCGCCAATACCGATGCCTATACATTTATTTATTTATTTATTTATTTTTTCTCTTAGCAGCTGCTGGAGCTCTGCTCATAGATCTAGATGCACATTCATCCGCAATTTCTTCAAAGACACTGTCCAGACTGGTACCTGGTTGGTCTCTGTGAGGCCTTTTGACTGCTGGTTCGTCATGCTCCTCAGCTGTGGCTGTCTCTGCAACAGGCTATATTAATAATAATATATATATTAGGGGTGTCGCAATATACCGGTATTGACGATAACTGTGATATTCAAAGCATGAAATATCGATATTGTGTTAATTTAGGGTGTGACAATATACCGGTATTGACGATAACCAAAATATTTAAAATAAATAGGACGCTTATGATATCATGACATGTAAATACTCCAGCGCCAGTACCTGGTTGAGCTCTCAGGTGGCAGTATTAAACCTTAACGCTGACGCCTATCAAACAAGAAGACACAGCGCGCGCAGCTATTCCGAGCAGGAGAGTGAGAGGCTCTGCCCACAACCGAGAAAACTAAAGTAAATTCGACACTAGTCGTGGAATGGGAAATGTTATATTTACCTGTTAACAGCGATTTTCTGTGTTCATATATTTAGGGTGATTATTTTAAATACTGCGTTTTCTTTACTCGTCTTATTCAGCGTGATGTATATTCATACAGTTATATGCCCTCAAAATTCAAGATATATGGGCATTTTTTGCCCCGACGAGTTTTTGTCATTATATCATAAGATGTAGTTGTTTTACAATATCACACGAGCAAAAGTGCCGTTTTCCCCAAATCAGCACAGATGCAATGTTCCATCAACTTATTGTTAAATGAACAATGTGAGTTACATTTTAGACACAGTATTGTTGATATTGTTTTTTTCCCTTTATTTCGCCAACGGAAATTTCAAAATTATGAACAGCAGAACAGAGCCCCGTGCAACAGAAATGTTTTTGTTATACTGACTGAATCCGCGTTTAGAACGAATGAATCCGAGCTTCGTTCCTGAATGAATCAGTCATTTGAACAAATCGGTTGACTCACTCACTCATTAAGACAGTGACTTGCTGCCACCTACTGGCAAAAAAATATTTAAATATTTAAATATTGAATTAAATTTATGTAGACAAATTGTAAATGCTGTGTAAATATATTAATGCCACTTCTCATTCTGTGTCACCTCTGTATTGCAAAGATGGATTTTGTTGATAATGATTTCATTTGATTGGTATCAGCCATAATGTACCCCCCCGTGACAACCCTAATATACACTCACCAAAAGGATTATTAGGAACACCATACTAATACTGTGTTTGACCCCCTTTGACCTTCAGAACTGCCTTAATTCTACGTGGCATTGATTCAACAAGGTGCTGAAAGCATTCTTTAGAAATGTTGGCCCATATTGATAGGACAGCATCTTGCAGTTGATGGAGATTTGTGGGATGCACATCCAGGGCACAAAGCTCCTGTTCCACCACATCCCAAAGATGCTCTATTGGGTTGAGATCTGGTGACTGTGGGGGCCATTTTAGTACAGTGAACTCATTGTCATGTTCAAGAAACCAATTTGAAATGATTCAAGCTTTTTTGAGCCAGCGACAGCCTATAACGTCATCATTGCGTGACCCAGAAGTATATAAGGAGCGCCTAGAGAACCAGTCAGTATCTTATCTGAGGGACTGTTCAGCAGGCAGCCAGGCTTGGCTAAGAAACACAGTGGCTGCGTCCGAAACCGCCTACTCAATGAGTAGGTACTTAATTTCACTAAGTACTTACTTAACGAGCGCTAAAAGAGTAAGTACTTAACAGCCAAATCTCATTGAGTATGCGAGATCCGGATATAATCCGCCATGTTGACGTCATCATGTGACCTACGACGTTATCACAAGCGCAACAATTTAAAAGATATGACCGACAGGTGCACTAACACCTGATTGATTTCATCAGTAGCTGGACAACAATAAAAAACCTTGTACGTTTTCTGCAACATCTGCAAAAAATGTTCGCACTTAAAATGTTTGAAACGAGGAGACGTCGGGCAGCCGTTCGAAGATCTCGCCTTTGGAGAAAACTGATTTTGTACTCTAAAAGTGTAAGTACGAATTGCTAAAATTAACATTAGCCCTGAATGATTGCACTATAATATTGATAAATGCTGACCAATACTTAATTATATTACATGTTTTCTTACTGAAATGATACAGTATATTTGTGTAAAATAAGCAAAATGTAAATTTAATTGTCATGACATTTTATGCATGAATAGTACACACATGCAGCCAATGTGAATACATCAATTTTCAGTTAAAAATGAATTAAATATAATTATTTTAATTCATGCATTAACTGACAACAAGATGAACATAAACAAATGAGTAAACAAATGAATAAAACAAATAAAAACAAGTCAACAACACATGAAACAAATCTTTATTCAAATTTATTATTCTGACAAGCTATATCATATTTACAGGCAGACAACCCCACATCCTACTGCCATCTCAACAGAGCTGTGCCAATACTGCAGCTTTATTTCAATGAAGCAGCTGACCACCGTGCCCACCTTCGCCTGTCTTTGCCATCCATCATGTCCCTCATTGGTGCACTCAGGCTGAAATCTGACCATGGATGGGAGAGGGACATCGAGGTGCTTGTCTTCCTCACTGGCTTGCCCATGCAGCATCCTACAGGGTGGTCCCACAGACCTTTGATATCCCCAAGTCCTCTGTGCATGACATTGTGCACAGAGTGAGCCAGGCAATCATGGGAATTTTGAGGAGGGTGATTTGCTTTCCGACCGGAGATGACCTGGAGGCAGTGGGAGCAGGATTTGCACAGCTGGCTGGGTCACCAGCTTTCAGCAGAGCCGTTGGTGCTATAGACGGCTGTCAAGTCCGGATTAAACCTCCAGCAAATGACTCCCACTGCTACTACAACAGGAAACTGTTTCATTCCATCCAGCTCCAGGCCATCACTGATCACCTGGGGAAATTCCTTGATGTCTTCGTGGGATATCCTGGGTCTGTGCACGATGCCAGGGTCCTGAGGAACAGCCCTGTCTACACTGGCAGCCTTTATCCACCACCAGGCAAGTGCATCCTCGGGGATGGTGGCTATCCTTGCCTGAGTGCACCCATCTGCCTCATCACGCCTCACAGAGAGCCTGTACAGAACCCTGTGCAGGCTCGTTTCAACAACAAGCACTCCCGTGCCCGGAACATCCTAGAGAGAGCTTTTGGGATGCTGAAGACACGGTGGCGCAGTATTTTCTTCAAGGCCTTAGAGGTAAACCCTGCCTTCGTGCCTGAGGTGGTTGCGTGCTCTGCTGTGCTTCACAATCTCGCTCTTCTCAATGGCAACATCGTTGAGGCAGAAAAAGAGGAAGACCATGATGACAGGCCCCCAGAACCACACAACTTAGAAGCAAGAGTGGGAGAAGATGTGCGGGACAATCTGGCTGCTGCAGTGTCTGCTCCAAACATCCGTGTGCCATGAATTACAATTCATGTCAGCATTCTGTTTGTTTACAGCTTCATTTCATGTTAACAATTACATGCTAATTTTTGTTGTAGCTTTATTACTTTTGTGTTGTAGTGGGCTCAACTACTGAACTGGTAAGCAGAAGGTTGCTGGTCGATCTCTGCAGCCATCACCACCAGTGTGTCTTTATGCAAACCACTTTACTCCAGGGGCATTGTTGTGCTGTATTGTATTGCAATATAGCATGACGCAATATGTAATGGTGGCATGTGAAAATTGTCTTTTTGTCAGTTACTGTAGCAGCTACAGTGTAGTTGCTACAGTACAGTGTACAGTGTAAAGTGCAAGCCACTTTACTCCAGGGGCATTGTCCCTGTAATAAATGCACTGTAAGTTGTTTTGGATAAAAGCATCTGCCAAATGCATAAAAATAAATAAATGTACTTGAATTTTGTACAGCCTTATTTAAATCGTCTTGAATAAATGCTTAAAGCTGCTTAGTTCTTATTTTATTTGAGATACTACTATAATACAAAATGCATGCATTTACTATTTGTATTAGCTGGGTTAAAAAAAACAGAGGGATCAACAACATAAAGGCGAGTAAATACTGACTAAATTTGTATGTTTGGGTGCAATAACGCTTCAGCTACTATTTTACTGTGTGTAGTTAATGTAAAACTCTTAGGTCATGAAGGGCCATCGTCCTGCAGTGTTTTCCTATCCTAATTATACACACCTGAACAATCTAGTTAAACCAATTAATGACTAATTGAAAATGCCTGACAGGTGTGTTGGAACTGAACCCTGCAGGGCAGTAGCCCTCCATGACCTGCCCTGAATATCCCTGCATGTGCTCTGTATGCATTTATAAGTCACATTATATACACAACAGTAAAACTATTGTTTGAAAGTGTTTTTGTACATTACACCACACATATTCACAAAATATTCAGCACTTCATAAATATTTAATTTATAAATGTTAGCACTATTTCAGTTATAACTTATCTAGAAGTCTATAATATATTGTGATTGCCTAGAAATGATTGTTTTATATACCTAATATAGTGCAAAAGCCGTAAGTCACCATTTGGTATTGTTGTAGCAAAGCTATAATGAACATGTGGCAAAAATGTTTTTTACAAGTGTAAAATTACCAATTACCTTTACACTTGAGCAACAGAAGGACCCTGGCTTTCTTAAACTTAAATGGAAAAGGACTGGAAGCCCAGGAAAGGCCAAGAAAACTTCTGATTAGAAGTGATATGATAAGCTTCACAGAGTTTCTTGTTTGACATGTTTGTTACTGATGTTTGCCTAGACAAGCCATTTTGTACAGATTTTTTTTTTAATTCACATTTTATATATTTTTAATTGTAATGTTCATATTTTCTGTTTTTATCTTAATAAAGAGAAGAAAATATGGATGGTCCTTAAAGCATTGCTAAAACAACAAAGCTGGTTGTGCCTTATGATTTTTGCACAGTACCGTATGCTTTTATTTAATTCTATTTAAAAAATGTGTTTGTTCATATTACACAAACCCAAATGTGTAAATGATCAGAAGATGCTTTTGTGTTATCATTTATTTTTTAGCAAGGATTTCAAGGAGGGAAAGGAACCTTTCGTCCCTTTCCTTAGTCTCCCTATCTCTCCTTTCCTCTCCCTCTCTCACTTCCCATTGCCATCTCTCTTCTCTATCCCTTGCATCTCTTTCTTGCCTTTCCTCTCTCGCTTGTCGCTCTCTTTCTCTTCTGTCCTCCTTCTCCATTTCTCCACCGTCCTTTCTCCACCGTCTCTCCTTCCTCTCAGCAGCTTCCCGCTCTCTCTCCGCTTCCCTCTCCTCCATCTGTTTGAGTAGGTCTTGTAGGTCGTCTGGCCTTTTTCTTTTAGCCCTCGTTGGCTCTGGGCTCACTGAGGATGAAGAACTCACAGCAACAACTGGGCCAGATGAGGCAATAAGGGCAGGTGGAGTGATGGAGGGTCTCCCCCCAATTGCCTCATCCATGGCACTGAACCATTTCCAGGATGCTGCTGTGGGTTCTCCATCCTCAGTGCTCACACCGGTCTGTGGAGATTTCAGATCCTACAAAAATGCACAAACATAATACAAAAGCTGTCATTTTAATAGCACAATATCATTTGATTTCTGTATTAGAAGTAACAAAATGATCTTACTTTATATTTTTGTTTGAGGTTTTCCCATTTTTTTTTTTACAAATGCTGCTGTCACTCTGCCTTGCAAGGTCCTGCTCGGCCACAAAAGATCTGCAGCAAATAACAGAAATCAAGAATCAAAAAAGTGCTGTAACGCTGTTTGAAATTACAATAATTGAAAAAAAATAAATAAATACAAGTTACTATTTAAATAGACTTTTTATTGACTTTTGTAATATACTCACTCAAAGCCTTTTTTTAAATGTTGAGGTAGTTGTTGATGTGTTAAGTAACTTTTTATCCAACACAAATGTTCCGCAATTTTTCAACAGAACTAGTGGACAAATAAAATAGTTTACTTATATTTAGTTACTTTATGGAAATTTATTTACATTACTTTCATTCATCTAGTGCAAACTGTGCTGACAACAGTGAATTGTACTAAGTTACACAATAGCATGTACATCACTCAGATGTCTACTTCATATCTAGGACCTAATAGACATACTCATATGAAATTCATATGGACGATTTTCCTACAAGATATTAAATAGACATTTAGTAATCGTATTTAAGATGTACATTACTGAAGCTCCCCTGTTAGCTATACATAATAAAACATGTTTAACAGCAAAATCACAATAATACTATACCATTTAGCGCCTTTAGTTTCAACAATTTGCTCTACTGTAATTCAACAAATGTGAATTTAAAACAAGGAACCATGTTTTTGGTTTGTAATACTCACATTTGAAAACATCCGCGTCTACCTTTTCAGCCATCCTTCTTCTTCTTCTTCTTGCTTTACGGTGGATCGCAGACATTTAAGTGCATTACCGCCACCTATCGCACAAAACATATCCTCTTCTTCTTCTTCTTTATGATCCTCTCCCATGGCCTCCTGGGATAGAAAAGTATCTATCGGATGCGCACTCAAAAATCTAGGCGGAAGCAGTAGGCCATCTGGGAACTTCTCGACTACTTATTTATGATTACTTTGGTTTCTGGCATACTTAATCGCTCGCCTACTGCTTTTCCCCTATTATAGCGTTGGTAAGTAGGCAGTTTCGGACGCACTTTAAGTAGGCGCACGGCCGAATCTCGCGAGAATTATTACGTCACCCAGGTAAGTTTCGCCTACTCTTTTTGCTTCTGACATACTTATTCGCTCGCCTACTGCTTTCCCCTACTAAATAGTAGAGAAGTAGGCGGTTTCGGACGCAGCCTCTGTCTTTGTTTTGGGTCTGTGTGAAACCGTGTGCTGCCAGTTTATCCAATAGTATTTCGACATCACAGGTTGCCAGTTGGCGGAAAACACGCGTATTGCAGCCATGAAAACCAGCAAACAAACTGGGTCAGAGAATCGCAGATTCTACTTGACCTAAAAAGCCTCTGAATCCATCTAAATATCTCTATGAACAACAGCATATTAAAACAGATAAATCAACTCATCAGCTTACAGTGTGTAAGTCTCCTCAGCTTTCATTGTCAATTTCGCTCCCTCTTGTTGTGTGTCCTGAAGCTGGCAAACCGCGTCTTTGAACGAGGGGGCGGGGCAAAGTTTTAATTTGGACTGCAGTACCTATTTCGACCACTGGGTGTCATTCCTACATAGAGCCTCTTTAAATCAAGGTGCCTGCAGTAAGGCATGCCCACACCAAACATCACAGAGTGTGGAGGAGATGATTGCCACATGCCCCAGATCGTGCAAAAACAGCTAATCAGGTGAGTGCATTATAAAATTTTATTCAATCAGGTATTAACAGTTAGCCAAAGAAAAGCACATTTATTAATCTCACACAGACAGACAGATAGATAGACAGACAGACAGATAGGCTGCGTACGGAAACCTAGGTAGCTGTCTTGCTGCCTCGCTGTCTTATAAGAGAATGACTTGTACGGCAGCGTTTGTGCATGAAGGTACCTCACGAAACTGATTTCAGACAGACTTCTGAGGCAGCGTGACAGTTTATTGATCTACAGAAATATAGCGCAAGCTTTTGTGAGAACTAAACAGATATTTAATTACTACAGTAATTTTTCTACATCAAAATTGAAATATGTTTGTCAAAATCATACATTTATACACAAACTGAGCAGCAAACGCAACTTTCAGATCTTTATTTTCCTAGATCAACTGTCATAGAATGGAAAGCACAGGATTGTGGGATATCAAAGGCAGCTAAGATTACATATGCTTCCTTCAAAAATCGATCTTATTTATTTTATATTTATTGTACCTA
This sequence comes from Chanodichthys erythropterus, assembly GCF_024489055.1. Taxonomy (NCBI): domain Eukaryota; kingdom Metazoa; phylum Chordata; class Actinopteri; order Cypriniformes; family Xenocyprididae; genus Chanodichthys; species Chanodichthys erythropterus. Next base: position 72,533,379 of record NC_090223.1, on the reverse strand, counting down.
TTCATTCTCTGTTATTGTTTTCTCTTACCGTAAATTGTTTAATTAGCAATTAAGTGCTTTTAAAAAAAATAAATAATATATATATATATATATATATATATATATATATATATATATATATATATATATATATATATATATACCCTTGATACAAATTGTGTATTGTATACAAAGTTGTAGCCTATGCCATTAATGTAATCTCTGTACTGTTTACAAACAATAAAAGAAATAATAAATTCACTCACTTTCTCCTGAAGATTAAGAACTATGTGCAATCTATGTGCACCATTTTCACAATTATTAACAACTTGAACACAAATTAATTGGGCCTAATACAATCTATAAACATAATATTTTGTTACGCGTCATTGCACTTTACTTTAGAGGCATTATTGGTAAGAATTTTAATTAACACATGCGTACCATATAATGAGTGAATACACTAGCTCACAACAAATCTAGCTTTCTACAAATCAGTTCAACTGCACAAGTTTTGTCCACATTCCAAGTACGGAATCATAGAATAAAATAATACAAGAACCGAAATGTTTTTTCCACAAACTCAACTCTGTTGAACAGAACAGTACCAGAGGGTTAAAGGGATAGGGATCTTTATGTGGGAAATATAAAATTATGAATATATAAAATAAATAAAATTAGACTGGAGACCAGATCTTAGATACAGGTATTCAGGTCAAGGAGAATCTTGCGAATGACAAAAGTCTTCTTTCCCATTTCTTTTCAGTAATAATCAGAAATTATCAAACTCAAGCAAAGTAAATTGTGGCACAATGAGTCAAAACTCGCCAAAACCACTTTGTCATTCAAATCATGTTATATTTATTATCATGTTATATTTTGAATCAATAGTTTTATATTCAGCTATATTCAGTTAAACCATATTTTTTGTGGGTTATAAAAGTTTACTATCAAGACATGAAAAATACAAAATAGACACTCAATGTTGTTAAACACATTATTTAATATTTCAACATGAATAACAAAAATACAAGAAGAATCTAAAACATGAATTTAAATTAGGCGTGCCCACAATGCCTAAAATCATATTCTGGTTGAAGCGCTCATATGAGGCATGTACTGGAAGCCTCAGAATCAATGCACATGTGTTAGCCTCTGGATAAAGTCTCTTTGATCCATTTACTGGATCATGTAAAAGTTCCAGTGTATTCCTCTAAATCAAATGCAAGAGCAGGAATTCTGTCTGTGCCAGTGGCAAACATCAAAAGACTGTCAAAAGTAACTATGACTTCTTTTTCTTCCACTGTCAGCACAGCATCTCCACCTGAAATGTAAAAGGGAGGGTGGAATTAAGAAATTGAAATCTATAAAGTCTGCATTAAATGTAAGCTATGCAGGCCTTTTCTTCTCTTTAGTAATGTGTATCTGAGTGAAATGGTTAGTGTGTCCCATATTCAACCCTAAATGTATGCACTCTTTTTGTGAAGAAAAAGTACATAGTTTTAAGCATGTAGCAAAACAGTAGAATGGCTTTGGGACATACTGTCATGCCATTAAATTGTGTCTGTTACGAGCATCTTAAAATGGTAAACTGGCCTGTCAGTCATCTTTCCACAGTTAACATCCTCCACATTTAATATAATTTATGATATAATTTAATATACAATTTCCAAATTCCGGTTGTGTTTGAATGATCAGTACACAGAGAATTGCAGTATTTCAAAATGCCTGTCTAAACTAACGCAAACATAGTTGGTTATGCATTGTGCAAACATTTGATGTGTAACATTACATTAGATCTGTGCATATGGTCATAACAAGCTGCTGTCTGCCATTAATGTTCTTCAAATAACATAAAAGAAGCAAGTATTGCTTTTCAAGTGAAGATTTTTTAAAGCTGCAATGAGTGTATTTGTAATAAAAAATACTATTGTTACAAATGCTGGTGTAGAGACGAGGCAGTACAAGGAAATCCACAATAACAGGCACTTTAATGAACAACGGAGGAGACACCAAACATAAACTACATAACATTAGCAACAACAGAGAACGGACAAGGAGTGAAGGGAGTGAAAAAGTGTATGTAAGGACAATGTTAACTCATTTTAAACAGAAGGGTCATTCTAAAACGGAATCCTAGGTAATCTGGTTTTCCTTAAATTAACAATTAAAGGTACACTGTGTAACTTTTGGTGCTCTAGCAGTTAATAAACAAACCACATGCATCTTGCGGAGCTACTTCTCTCTGTTTATGTCTATGAAGAGTCACATGATAAGTCAAATGATATGATCCGGTACATTACTACGTGGTTTCTGTAGTCAATGTATAAGTAAAATTCATTAACACACTGAAACATGTTTAAGAAAGTTAAACGCGTGACACGTGATGGTGACATACAAGTCTGTTGCCCTGGATGTCCAGCTGTCTCAGGTAAGGGCAACTCTTTCTGCCGTCAGGAGAGACGCTGCGACATTGCTCTTAACCTCTGCATGCATTTTCGGTATTGCCATTTTACTGAGGTGCATGTGTGTCGCCATTACATAGCGTGGTTCCAAAACTATCTTTCTAGAGAAAGCAAAGGGCGCATTTATTAGATCAAGAGCAAAATGGCTTGAGTTTGGGGAAAAACTCTGCTTACTTTTTCAACCTAGAGAAGAAATCTATTCTCTGTGTATTAATAATGTTATTTAATGACCCTTTTTTGATTTCTTCCCATATATTTAAATTTGATCATAATCTTTATACCTCATCTTTTGACCCTAATCTTAGTTTTTTCATAAAATTCGATCTGTGATTCCTAAAATGAATGACCACAACAGAGAATTGTTTGAGGAAACCTTTAATATAGATGATCTTTATAATATAGTAAAAATAATGCCAAATAACAAATCCCCAGAGCCGGACGGGTTACCCTTTGAATTTGTTAAAGTCTTTTGGGACTTTATTAAAGCTGCTGTAGGGAGTTTATTCTATAGATATGTAATGCTAAATAAGGTTTGCTAGTACATTATTTCAGCAACATGACAAGCCAGTGAATTAGTAGGTTTCAATAGTTGCTTTGCACAGTGCGTGACATTTTATCTGTATGTTATGCGGCTAGAGTTTTGACACTGAGTCAATGGACTCCGACGAGGAATTCACACCCACAGCGACTTCGAGGAGTCAACGGGCAGGGAGAAGAGGAAGCATCAGGCAGGGGATGGGAAGGCCTGTTTTGAAATTATCTTAGTTGTGTAGTTCTTAAAAAATGAAACAAATCAAGCAGGGATACTTACTTGTCAAGCTGAAATGTGGCTAACTCTGCATCGGTTTTTAATCCTTTCAGGACACGTAGCTCCCTCCACCTCGGAAAAGCCACTCCGATATTTACCCTCGTTTTATTTCGGGCTCTATCTAATTCTTTCTTTTTGGCTTTTTTTATCATCGTCATCTGTCTTTTTCCGTTTACCCGTCTTTATTTTGTGAGCAGGTGCCACTCAAGGAATTGGCAGTTTGGATTGTTTTTCCGCCATAAGCAAAGCTGCGGCACACCGGTGATCTTGAATTTGAACTCCTGTATGCGCTGTGCATGAGAGGGGTGAGATCAGCGCGCACGTGAGCTTGATTGACACTGCTAAGACACTCCTCCTGGCTCTGATTGGTTGTTTCTTACCGGGAGCGGTGTATTTCTGCAAATGGCAATATAGGACCACTGGGAGGAGCCAGAGGAGCTTGATTTTTTTCACAGATTATCTGTCTCATATTCTACTGTCAGGACATAATGACAGATTTAACAAATATATAAAAAATACATTTTTACAAAAGTTACCTACTGCAGCTTTAAGCATCTTCTTTACAAAGCTTATTGAGTGTGCAATGAAAGGTGAATTGGCAGAATCAATGAAACAAGGCCTCATCTCTCTTATACTCAAACCTAATGAGGATAACAAATCTTTAGATAATTGGCGCCCGATCACCCTTTTGAAATCTGATTATAGGTTATTGGCTTCTGTATATGCTGAAAAGATCAAACCTTGTTTATCAGACATAATTTCTAACACTCAATCTGGTTTTTAAAAGGATGACATATCTCTAATAATATTAGATTAATCCCAGATTATTATGAATTTATAAATGAAGAGGCGTTAATTTGGTTTATCGACTTCTATAAAGCTTTCAATACAGTTCCTTTATTTTTGAAGCCCTTTCTAAGTTTGGTTTTGGTAGATCCTTTATTAAAATGATTCATAGTCATTTACAAAGGAATTAATAGTTGTGTCTCCTTAGCTTCCGGCACTTCTCCCAGATTTTCTGTGGGTCGAGGTATTGGCCAGGGATTGGCCTGGTTTTGGATCGCTAACCTTATCTTCAAACACTGTGGTGTTTAATGGCCATAAATTCTTACTATCTTGTAATATTAAGTGCAGAAAATTACCTATCAAACTCTTGAATTTCCACAAACAAGCTCTAGATTCCTGGAAGATGCTTTCAAACATAATCTTTTCCACACACGTGTATTATGTGGAATAATGAAAATGTAACAAATCCCTTTTTTAAAGGAATGGGTGAGTCAAAATATATTTGTTTCTGATTTGTTTAGTGCTCAAGAAGTCCTTCTTTCTTTTTCTGATGTTGTGTCTTTGAAACGTGCTACAAATTTTATTAAGAGACTTTAATAAGGTTAAGAGGAGTATCTGTTATCCAAACTCTGATTTAAATTGATTAAAAGTAAAATTAAAGAACTCCATTTTAAAATTGCTCATAGGTATTACCCTTATAATTTATTTTTGAGCAGGTTTTCTGAGAATGTGTCTTCTTTATGTTCCTTTTGCAATCCTGAAGAAGAATCAGTTCTACATTTGTATTATCAGTGTCCATTCTCTAAGTCCTTTTGGTCAGAAGTTACCATGTTAGTTTTCTTCTGCTGTAACAAACTGGTACAAATGACTGAATCCATCATTTTCTTGTCTGATTTTCATTCTAAGGATGTTATACTTGATTGCACTGTTTTACTACTTTGTCTTCTGTGTAAATTTCATCTTCACAAAGCCAGAATTATCCACTGTAAACCCAATTTTAGTTTTTACTTAATTTAAGAAAATGTCAAAACATTTCAAATCAAAGGTGTCGGAAATGTTTAACATCCTTGAATCTGTTGTAAAGAACCTTTAAATTTATAATTTAATTTACATTGACGAAATGTAATACTGTGTACTGTGTACTGTGTTTAATTATTATAATCTTTTGTGGTATCCGTATGCCCCCTATTTGTTTGTATTTTTTTCTCCCATTGTTTTTATATGTATACTTCAGGGATGGACAACTCCGGTCCTGGAGGGCCAGTGTCCTGCAGAGTTTATCTCCATCCCTGATAAAAACTCACTTGCCTATATCTTTCTACTAATCCTAAAGACCTTGATTAGCTGGTTCAGGTGTGTTTGATTAGGGTTGGAGCTAAACTCTGCTGGACACTGGCCCTCCAGGACCGGAGTTGTCCATCCCTGGTATACTTAATTTACAATTTAAAAAGAAAATTGTGTTTCAATTTGGATGGACACATGAATTAACTCATGTACAACCTTTTTAACATGTTTCTTTTTATTTTAATACAAAGATTATCTGGTAAAACAGTTAGATTTATGCACTTTTGTGATTTTAGACAATGCTGTGTGTGAACAGGACTTTTATTTTGGAGTGACAACATGACGTCATAAGACTGCGCCGAGCTCCTGCATCTGCTCTGATTCTGCTGAAGAAAGGTTTGTTTTAAGAATTTAAGCTGTTTTAATCGATAGAAACAGTTCAATTAATTATATATTTGTTTTTTAACAAATGATGTGAAATGAGTTAATTTACTATTTAATGTATTTTTGTGATATTTGTGTGAGTAAAGCTCATCCACATCTATTTAAAAATAATTAATTACAAACAGATTTCCAGGCATTACTTTTTTCACAGCTTATGTATTGTGCTTGATTTAAAAGAACTATCTCTTGTTTAGTAAAGGTTTTTTTTTTTTTTGGATTGCAGTCTTTTTTTGCTGCGATTATTTTCCTTGGATTTGCTTTACCGTTTCATGCAATTTTAAGCTTTTCTTGGTTCATTCCATGTTTTCTAGGCAGCCTCTCTCATGCTAATTCAGATTAACACAGTTGGTTTTAAATGAATCTGGTTTATTTTAATTCAGGACTCCATAGTCCAGGTTTAAGTAATCTTTACTTAATCTGTGTTTCAGGAAGCCATTTTTTAAGCCATGATTAACAAGATTAAGGCCTATCCTGGCTTAATTTAAACCCTTTCTGGGAAATTGCCTCTATATATCATAAATCAGTTTATCATGAACACGAGTTCAGTCTCTGGAGAGTCATGATGGAGAAACTGAACTTTTCAACTCCGAGTCAATTGAATCAAACACTTTGAGAAATGATTCAGTGAATCACGACTCGTGCTGCTCAAACAGTGAACATGAACGAGAACAACAAACACTAACAAACTAACTAATCATGTTTTCATCAAAGAGTAATCATTTAAATATAATCTATAATTCATTAAATACCAAATATAGATCATAAATGTCTAAATATGAAGTGTTTATTATAGTGTTAGTTTTGAGTGCTTTTTGTCTAAACCATTAACTTAATTACTTAATAACGTTACTTAATAACATTAATTATTCTTTTCTTAAAGATGGCGTTCATTAAAGAGGAGACTGAAGACATAAAGACTGTGATTATTAAAGATGAGACTGAAGATATGAAGATTGAGTTTAATAAAGAGGAGTTTGAAGACATAAAGATTGAAGAAACATTCAGTGTGAAACATGAAGAAACTGAGGAACAAACAGGTTGGTTTTATTCTCACAGCTGAACTCATTTGATCATTATTAAAATGTCCAGCTCTACAGAAATAGAGAATATTTTGTGCAACATTAAACCCAACATCTACTTCTGAATAGAGAACAATGGAAAAATAAAGTTTTTCTGTTCATGCTCAAAAGTGTTGTACTATCATTTTAACATACCTGAACATAGCAGTAATTGAACATTAAAGTAATAGTTCACCCAAAAATGAAAATTATCCCATGATTAACTCACCCTCAAGCCTCCTTAAGTGTAGATGACATTCTTCTTTCAGACGAATACAATTATTGACCTTATTCTGAATAAGACAGTATTATGATTAAGGTGTTTACATGAGTTGCTTTTAGAATATTCAGTGCTTCCCACAGGTTTGAAACATACTTGCGGTGGTAGCCGGGTGAAAAATCCTCCTATTACCCACGGCACAAAAATGGTCTACTACATGTGACAAACAAATAATGTGTGATTTTTGAACAGTATTTTTATTTATTGAAATTAATTTTATTACATAGCATACGATTACATTTAATTACATACTAATATTATACATTATTATGCATTGTAAATTATGCAAAATTACAGCATTTAAATGTTTATCCTTTTCCTATGTTCTCCTTGCTATGTCATATAGTGTCTCTCTCAGTGAATGGGACACAGATTTTACTAGTAAAATTTATATAATGAATAGTATATGTGTCAAATAATGTTCTTAGCCTTTTCTTCCTGTGGGGGAGACTTCAGTAATTTACTATGAATTAAATGGAAACCAAATTAAATACAATTTATTGTGTAACCAAAATACCAATAATGCCCAAAAGAAAAAGAAAAAAACTTAGCGTGTGACTTTTAATTATAAACAAGCCCAAAATACATGGGAACTCTTATTTTGAAATGTATGTACTATTGCAGGCTCATCCTTCAGATTCTTACAACCGTATAAAACATTTTATTTAAAGACCATAAAGTAGATATTGTAATAATTCATCAACTTGAGTTCATTAGCAATCGCTTGGCATAAATCTGTGCTTTTCATTGATTGAGAATCACTTTAAAGCAGTGATTTGGTAGACCACGAAGTGGTAGACCACATAAAATCACAGAGCGGGGTCAGCGCATGCTGAGGTGTACAGTGCACAGAAGTTGCCAACTTTCTGCAGAGTCAATAGCTACAGACTTCAAAACTTCCTGTGGCCTTCAGATTATCTCAAGAACAGTGTGTCGAGAGCTTCATGGAATGGGTTTCCATGGCCGAGCAGCTGCATCCAAGCCTTACATCACCAAGTGCAATGCAAAGAGTCGGATGCAGTGGTGTAAAGCACGCCACCACTGGACTCTAGAGCAGTGGAGACAAGTGATGAATCACACTTCTCTTCTCAACCCGATGTATGAGTCTTGCCTGACTGCATTGTGCCAAGTGTAAAGTTTGATGGAGGGGGGATTATGGTGTGGGGTTGTTTTTCAGGGGTTGGGCTTGAACCCTTAGTTCCAGTGAAAGGAACTCTTAATGCTTCAGCATACCAAGACATTTTGGACAATTTCATGCTCCCAACTTTGTGGGAACAGTTTGGGGATGGCCCCTTCCTGTTCCAACATGACTGCGCACCAGTGCACAAAGTAAGGTCCATAAAGACTTGAATGATCGAGTTTGGTGTGGAGGAACTTGACTGGCCTGACCTCAACCCAATAGAACACCTTTGGGATGAATTAGAGCGGAGACTGTGAGCCAGGCCTTCTTGCCAACATCAGTGCCTGACCTCACAAATGTGCTTCTAGAAGAATGGTCAAAAATTCCCATTAACATACCCCTAAACCTTGTGGAAAGCCTTCCCAGAAGAGTTGAAGCTGTTATAGCTGCAAAGAGTGGGCCAACTCCATATTAAACCCTACGGATTAAGAATGGGATCTCATTAAAGTTCATGTGCACTCAAAGACAGGTGTCCCAAAACTTTTGGCAATATCATTGAAGTCTTTGAAGTTTAATGGAGCCTGTTGTCAGAAAATGCACACTCGCAGGATTTTCTAACTTTTACAGGTAAAAGTATAACTGTAAAATGTAAATTGCGTGCTGAGGAAAACACATCTCATAAGCATTAATTTTTTTTTTTAAAAAGTTGCCAGCCACCACCAGCATTTTATGATTTTCACAAAACTTTTGTTTGAATTTGTATGAATCAAGCTTTTTTTATTATTATTTTTTTTAATAAAGACCACGTCTGGATCAGATTCATAATCACATCCATCAAGGGTGTACTTGCACTAGGTGATCGAAAACGGGCCGAGCACTTTTGACCCCCTAAGTCTGATTCGTTTGACTTGTGTGATTGCTCAGTACTGTTCCCTGGACCGCTTGAAGAGGCACGGTTGGATTAGGATTAGGCTCGGTATGGATGTAGTGAGATTGCTAACCCTGCCAGAGTACAGAATGGTTACTACTTATGTGCGTGTGCTATGTCTGACATAATTACAACAACAAATATCTTCTACAACTAATAGAACAGTACACTTTTCAATGAATTAATTAAACTATATTTAGGTTTATAATGGGTCCAGTTGTCACCTTATTGATGAACAGGAATAGTAGTTTGCGATTAAAGCTGCAATTTCCTCCATCAATGTCAACAATCTTTTAACAAGCTCATGATCTTAACCAGATGTGAAAAATACAGAAGAGATACAGAATGTACAGTGGTGGGTCCTTTTGGACCAGGTTTAAAAACCACTGGTATATTGAGTAAAAGATCTTTAGACGGGATGGCCAACTCAGGTCCTGGAGGGACACTATTCTGCAGTGTTTAGCTCCATCCCTGATCAAACACACATGCAAAATTTAAGCCAACCACAAAATTTAACCCCAAGTCTCTGCAAGACGGTGGTCCTCAAGGACCAAAGCTGCCCATCCCTGATCCATAGGGTAGGGTATAGATGGTACAGGGGTGTCCAACCCTGCTCCTGGAGAGCTACCGTCCTGCAGACTTCAGTTTCAACCCTACTCCTACACTCCTGTCTGTAATTATCAAGCAACCCTGAACACCCTGATTATCTGGTTCAGGTGTGCTTGATTGGGGTTGGAGCTGAAATCTGTAGGATTGTAGCTCTCCAGGAGCAGGTTTGGACACCCCTGGTATAGATCATACATGTTGTTGGTTTTGATACTTTAAATGTTTAAATTGTTTTATGTCTGTTTTTGCCCTAGACCTAATGACACTGAAAGAGACGAGTCATGACCTTAATGAAAGGCAAGAAGAGAAAAAAAATGATGATAAACATAATAATTTCATGACTGGGGAAAGAGCGACACAGGCTAAAAAGTCTTCCTCAGGAAAAAGAGCTCAAAAGACAGGAACTAAAAGTTATTTCACCTGCCAACAGTGTGGAAAGAGTTTTAAACATCATAGACTCCTTAAAGTCCACTTGAGAGTTCACACTAGAGAGAGTCCCATCACTTGCCAACAGTGTGGAAAGAGTTTCACACATGAAGACTACCTTAAAGTCCACATGAGGATTCATACTGGAGAAAAGCCTTACACTTGTCAACAGTGTGGAAAGAGTTTCAGTCAAAAAGGAAACCTTAAAGACCACATGAGAATTCACACTGGAGAAAAACCTTTTACCTGCCAACAATGTGGACAGAGTTTCAGTCAAAAAGGAAGTCTTAAAGTCCACATGAGAATTCACACTGGAGAAAAGCCTCACACCTGCCAACAGTGTGGAAAGAGTTTCCCTGTAAAAGGAAGACTTATAGTCCACATGAGAATTCACACTGGAGAGAGCCCATTCACCTGCCAACAGTGTGGACAGAGTTACAAAGAAAAAGGAAAACTTGAAATCCACATGAGAATTCACACTGGAGTAAAGCCTCACACCTGCCAACAGTGTGGAAAGAGTTTTAGTAGAAAAGGAAGTCTTACAGCCCACATGAATATTCACACTGGAGAGAAGCCATACTCATGTGATCAGTGTGGAAAGAGTTTCACACATAAATTGACCCTTTATAACCACATGAATATTCATACCGAAGAGAAGCCATTCATGTGTGATAAGTGTGGTAAGAGTTTCAGATTAAAAGGTAACCTTAAAAGCCACAGGAGGATTCACTTGAAAGAGAAGTCTTTTAGAAAACAAACCTAAAAACAATACTTGAATAAAAGTTCATATACCTTATCTGCCTCATCTCCTAAATCAAATACCTTTGATTCACAACTACCTGCTAATGTACTCGCATTCATGTAAAGTAGCCTTGTTGACAAGTTTGGGTGGGTAAAGGCAAACAAACAAGATAAAATACCTTCAATGCCTTCTTAATAGCAGGAACTGCTGCAGAAAATGTAGTGGAGTAAAGTACATTTACTTCAAAAATGTTGTCAAGTAGAGAGTAAAAGTTGCTAATATCTTTGATACAAAGTAGACCAGAAGATACTTAAGTACAGTAACTAATTACATTTACTCAAATACTTGACACTACTGGGAAATAGTTTCAGGAAAACTATGAGAATCATGTAATAACTCACACTAGAGAGTTCCCATGTCTTCAGTGTGAGAAGAGCATCCCATATCAAAAAGACCTGTGCCTCTCAAGAATAGTCTTAAGCTTTGACTTAAGTGTCAAAGAATTCCTGAGCACTGTCTCGCGTTTTTAGATGCAAAGACACGTTCTGTGTGAATGGCCCCTAAGAGTGTAGGAGGCAGGACTTCAGATTCTAGACGGCATTTGATTGGACCAAAGATTTGACGAGAAACAAGTGAGATGTGATGTCACGAAAATCCGAAACAGCGTGCCGCTCTCAAGCAGCTCTGTTCTACATGCCTTTTCTTTCTGCAGCTGCAGTTGGAAAATAAAAGAGCATAATCTCTAATGAGCAGATTTCTTGCGCCGTTGTTTCAACGTCCCTTTGCACATGGATGAACGGCACAGTGAGTGCGTGCGATGTCTGGGCAAGTCCCACACAGAAGCCACGCTCACTGAAATGACCTGCTCTTATTGCGAGAGCATGAGTGTAGCCTCCTTGTGCTTGCGGACAACATTCTTTTCAGAATGCGGCTCTGTCCCTCGTGCCCTCACATTTTTCTTCCTCCCAGGAGACCTCTCAAACCCATCCTCAACCTCAGATATTTGAATCAGGCCCTGATAAAGCGCTCATTCAAGATGATTGCTTTGAAACAGATCTTCTTGCAAATTTGCCAAGGAGATTTGTTCTTTTCTCTGGGCTATCTCTGGTTCCCTACACTTTTACGAAGTGCATGGACGCGGCTCTCTCCCCTCAGATGGGAGTATGCATACTCTACTAACTCTAGGGTTGCCACCTTCAATATAGAAAAATAAGGGACGCCTGCCGCAGTGGGGGCCACACCCCTCAGGGCCACGATGACCATAGTCCCGATGGCGTGCCAGTGGTGGTATATCATAACTTATAACATATTTTCATAAAAATATTAAGATTGATAACAATGGACATTATAATAAGATATCTGCTATTGAAATCAGTGTGAACAGATGCAGTCTCTCACTATCACAACTTCAGTGGTCATATTGAATACACAGCTATGACAATAATAAACATAGGCCAACAAAGTGTGACTGAGACCACAAAAAATAAGCTTTTGGAGGAACTTGTGAGATGTGAACCATATTTTATTAACTTATTAAATTAACAGATCCACAACTTAGTAATTATAAATTAAACAAATTGTAAATTGTCATTTGTTGAGAACAAAGATTTAAAATATTTGTCAATTGTTTGCAGTAACACCATCCAAACAGTGAAACCACACCTAAATAACTGGAAATTATATAATATCTACAAAAATTTCTTATTTAAGTAAAACACTTAACAACATTTTTATTATTGGTAATTAAATATATTTATGTATTTATTTATTTATTCCATTTTTATATTGTCTATTGTTAATTCTATAGTATTGAATGATTCAATTATTTAAATTGGTTAAGCATAACAAATAGTTGTTTATTTTATTCACATAGGTACTATATTTTTATTAAATATGTATTAAATATATATCTCTTATCTCTTAGTAATGCTTATGTGTCTGACTGTACAACTTAACCTTAATAAACAAATCCTACCACAACATGATTAATGTACATTATTAACATTATTTCTTAATAGGCAGCATATGAAATCTAACGTTATCAATCAAAAACTTGAGGTGATAAAAAAAAAAAAAAAAACATTACACTATCTGCCTCAGGAGAGAACCGGCGAGGCGGCGTCCCGCCCTCCTCTGACTCTGATTGGCTGTGATTCACGGCCCGTGAACCTGAAACCAATCAAATCATGATGGCAGCGAGTATTACCCAATCAGGGGCAGAATAGGACATGTCTTCACACAATGCGGGTGGGGTGATTTGCATGGGATGCTGCATAATGTGGACCTATGTAAAATACGGGACAAATCGCGTCCCGTATTGATTTGATACGGGACGCGTCATTTTGGCTGTAAATACGGGACGATTCCGTATTTCACAGGACGGGTGGCAACCCTAACTAACTCTACAACTGGCTTGTTATGGCCCAGTCAGAGGTGGAGCTAGTGTCACACAGAACCCTCCTCCTCAACAACTTAGAGTGCTTGGGGCTCAGGGTCAATTTTCCCAAGAGCTCATTATCTCCCAGCCAATGGGTCTCCTTCCTGGGTATAATTCTCGACTCAACCCGCATGAAGGCTGTAATCTAGCCAGAGCAATCCCTTACAGAGGATGCTAGGTCTCATGAGCTCAGCATCACCAGCCCTGCAGTTGTGTCTGCTTCATATGCACCCACTGCAGTTCTGGCCTCGAGTCCCGCCCCTAACCTGGCAGCTGAGAGCAGCACACATCCAGGGCGTATTGAACACAGGGGTGTACATGCTGTCCTGGAGCAACCTTCCCACAGAGGAATGGTCGCTTCACCCCCTTATAGTCTAGGGAATTGGGGACCTCTTCGCCTCACAAGACAGCTATCATTGCGCAACTTATTTTTCAAAGACCAGGTATGTGCTGGCCCACATTTGGCCTAGCCAAAGAAAATGCTATTTTTAAAAAATGTATAAGAACATAGTTAAGTGCATACATTTCTGTGATTCATTTGGCAAAAAGGTTTTGTTGGCTATGTATTTTATGATCTAAGACAAGTGCAACTCTGGCATTGTGTATCTTTTTTTATACTTCTTGTTAGCAGCTTTTTCAGCGTCGGGCCAAACCATTGTCTTTGCTTTCCCGTTCCATTCCGTGCCGATCCAAGCCGACCTGTACGAATATGGTTTCGTTTTCCACTGTGGGGCTGATAACGGTGCTCTTCAGTCGTTGCCTTAGTAACACAAGATTTTACAAACGATATGCTATGTAAATAGTGACCACGTTATGTAGGATGATCAGTTATTTCTTTTAATTTTATGATTAATTTGTGTTCATGTTGCTTAAATATCATGTTTAGCAAGCTACGGAGAAACTGGCAGCCAGACAACAGACAAGTGACTGTTTCTGATTGATGTCGCCTCTACTCGCATTCTAGCAGTAGCCTACAGTTCGGCACGGTTGGCTAATTCCAATGACTACGGTGACTATATTATGACTATACTATGAGCACCTGTTGCAAGCCCTTCTCAGTGCGCGACTCGAATGCTCTGTCGCCCTCTTAGTAGCACGGCGTGGTTATATTGTCCTCGTAGCGTCTTACCTTAGAAAGTAAAACGACGCAGTATAAGGGTAGTATCGAAAGGTAAAGTACTCGGTTAATGTAACCTTTGTTCCTTTAGATACGGAACGAGTACTGCATACTTTGCCGCGCTACTCGTGGGGCGCCTAATGCCGTTGCTTCAGTCAGAATAAAATCTGCTTAAATAGCCCGATTCCTCGCCCATTTTGGCGGGCTCGCTCACCATTGGCTTGGTTTGATTACTTTATCTTCACAAACCAATGGCCATGGAGTTTCACTGCGCAATTGAAAAAGGCTTCAGTAATCAGAGAAAAGTAGCATCTTGTTTTAGAAAGACAAATGACACAGTACTTCCGTATCTAAGGGAACCGAGGTTACATTAGCAACCGAGTACTTTCATTATGTAGTTACTATCTTTACTTCAAAAACCAAAGTAAAACAATGGTTCTTTTGTAGTTACTATGGTTTTACTACAAAAACGTACTCTGTTACTAACGTAACCTCGGTTCCCTGAGATACGGAACGAGTACTGCGTATGGGGAAAGGTCTCCTTTTTCCCTGTTACTGAAGCCTTTTTCAATAACGCAGTGTAACTGCATCGTCATTGGTTCACTCATAGACAAGTTGTTGAACCAATGACGGCGCGGCATAGCTGCGCGGCCTATGGCGACAAAGCCCGCGAATATTCCCGCCGAAATGGGTGGGGTAGCTATATAAGCAGGCACTTCGCCATAGGATTTCAGGTCATTCGACTGAAGCGACAACACTGAAGCCGCAGCCTCGTGGCATGGCATGTAACACATTACTCGTTCTGTATCTCAGGGAACCGAGGTTACGTTAGTAACCGAGTACGTTCCCTTTCGATACTTCACTCGTACTGCGTATGGGGAACGAATTCAACCGCGCCGTGCCACGGCAGGGAACGACTAGACTTGTCTTGGACACCGCGAAGGAACCAGAGGACAAGTGAGAAGGCCGGAGCCGTCGAACCCTCGTTACACTACCAAAAGGGGAGTAACTCCCAGAGTGGCATGAAGTGGAGCTCGATAGAGGCCGCTAGATCATACCAAGAGGACCCGAGCTTGTAAGGTCGGGATGTCCAAATGATAAAATCTGACAAAAGTGGATGGCGAGGACCAGCCGGCCACCTCACAGATGTCTCCACTAGACCAGACCCAAGAGGAGGCCATTCCTCTAGTGGAGTGGGCTCTAACTCCTATAGGGCAGTTGAGGCCCATAGAGGAGTAACAAGAGTGATAGCGTTGACTATCTGACACGCAAGACGTTGCTTTGAGACCGAAGACCCTTTGGTGCGGTCTCTAAAGCAGATAAAGAGCTGATCGGATTGCCGGAAAGGCTGTGATCGCTCAACGTAGGTCCTTAATGCCCTGACGGGGCAGAGCAATTCCAGCTCTCGCTCGTCCGACGAGGGAGGAAGCACTGAGAGGGAAATGACGTGTGCTCTGAATGGAGTCGAGAGCACCTTAGGGACGTAGCCATGCCTAGGTTTCAAAACGACCTTGGAGTCGTTGGGCCCGAACTCAAGGCATGCAGGGCTCACGGAGAGGGCCTGCAAGTCACCAACATGCTTAACCGATGCTAGTGCAAGTAGCAGAGTGGTTTTGAGCATCAGGGGTCTGAGGTCAGCTGAACACAGTGGCTCAAAGGGAGGCCCTTTGAGAGCTCTGAGGACCAAAGAGAGATCCCAGGTGGGAACGGTGAGAGGATGAGGTGGATTCAATCGCCTAGAACCTCTCAAGAAACGCACCACAAGGTTGTTTCGTCCCACTGACTGGCCAGCGATAGGAGCGTGAAACGCTGCGATGGCTGCTACGTAAACCTTGAGCGTTGAAGGGGTGCGACCCAGTTCTAGACACTCCTGGAGGAAAGACAGTATCGGAGATACATCACACTCCACTGGATCTATGTTGCGTGCAGAACACCAGCTAACAAAGACCGACCATTTCTGGGCGTAGAGGCGTCTCGTGGACGGAGCTCTCGCCTGAGAGATGGTATTCAGCACGTCTCCGGGGAGGTTAGCAGGCTCCCATCGAGGGACCAGAAGTGCAGAGCCCAGAGTTCTGGCTGGGGATGTCAAATCGTCCTGTTTGCCTGAGAGGAGGTCCCGTCTCGGGGGGATCGGCCACGGAGCTTTCGTGGAAACCCTGAACAGCTCTGAGGACCAAACTTGGCTCCTCTAGAGCAGGGCCACCAGGAGGACTCTGGTCTCGCAGATCATCAGACGAATCGGGGAAGACAAGCACAGAGCAATCGGGGGAAAAGCGTAAAGGAGGGTGCTGGGCCAGACGTGAGCCAGCGCATCGTCCTCCTTTGATAAATAAATTGGGCAGTGAGAGTTGTCTTCTGAGGCGAAGAGGTCTACCTCTGCCTTCCCGAAGGACTCCCAGATTGTGAGAACCGTCTGGGGGTGGAGCATCCACTCGTCTGAGGGGACATTGCTCCGAGATAGCATATCTGCTCCCAAGTTTGTTCTCCCGGGTATGCGAGTCACTCTGAGTGACTGAAACCTCGGTAATGCCCATTCCAGAAGACGCTTCGCCAGAGCGCATAAGCGGCTGGACGAAAGACCGCCCCGGTGATTTATGTATGACACCACTGTCATGCTGTCTGACTGGACTTAAGATGTGGCATCCCGTCAGGTGTGCCTAAACGCGTGAAGGGCTCGAATCACTGCCAACATCTCGAGGCAGTTGATGTCCAGATGGCTTTCTTTGTGAGACCACGAGCCGAAGGCCGGTCTGCCCTTTCAAAAAGCACCCCAACCTGTGTTGGATGCATCGGTTAAGAGCACCGTCCTTCTGGACACCGCCTGTAGGGGTACACCTTGACTGAACCATACAGGGTTCATCCAGGGTTTCAGAGCTGTCAAACAGGCCTGATTGACCCCGAGACGCAGGCGGCCGTGCCGCCAGGCATGAGGAGGGACCTGGAACTTCAACCAGTATTGCAGAGGCCGCATCCGAAGAAGGCCGAGCTGCAGAACCGGGAAGGCGGAAGCCATCAGCCCTAGCATCCTCTGGAAGTACTTCAGAGGAAGATAGGCTCTGTTCCTGACCAATGCCACGAGCTGCTGAATGGCCAGAGCGCGCTCTGGCGATACTACAGCCGTCATACGGGCTGAGTTGAAGACTGCACCCAGGAACATTACACGTTGGCTGGGGAGCAGTGAGCTCTTGGCAAAGTTGACCCTGAGACCCAGGCACTCCATGTGGCCGAGTAGCACGGATCTGTGATGCTCCAGCTCGGCTCGTGACTGGGCTAGGATGAGCCAGTCGTCGAGATAATTGAGAACCCGGATTCCCAACTGTCTCAGTGGGGAAAGCGCCGCGTTCATGCACTTGATAAAAGTGCGAGGAGCTAGGGACAGCCCGAATGGAAGGACCGTATATTGGTAAGCCACACCCTCAAATGCGAATCTCAAGAATCACCTGTGATGGAGGGCTATCTGGATGTGAAAGTATGCATCTTTCAGGTCCAGCAAGCAGAACCAGTCCCCGGGGCAAACCTGCACGAGGATCTGCTTCAGCGTTAACATCTTGAACTTCCGTCGCATGAGGGAAAGGTTCAGGAGTCTGAGGTCTAAGATGGGTCTGAGACCGCCATCACTCTAGGGAATGAGGAAGTAATGGCTGTAATCGCTCTCTGAGGGAGAGACCATTTCTATAGGCCCCTTCTCTAACAGAGACATCACTTCGGCTCGGAGGACATGAGCGTCGTCCGCGTTTACTGAAGTGGGAAGCACCCCGCCAAAACGCGGGGGTCTGCGAGCAAACTGGAGCGAGTAGCCTTGAGATATTATCCCCAGAACCCACTTGATACTCCGGGGATGGCCTGCCAGGCCCGCATGACAAGGGGTTGAATGGCGCCGGGTGGCGGGCCGCTGGGATGGGGCCTGCACACCGGCTAGTTTTTAGAATGACGTCCTCATGAACGTGGTTTGCGGGGTGAAACCGGCAAACAACACGCTGAGAAACTCAGAAAACAGATATATGCTTCTTGGAAAAAAAAAAAAAAATATATATATATATATATATATATCATGTGTCCCACCTGAGTCAAGGGAGAGCATCAAGATATATTCCACCGAGCGGTGTCGGAAGTGAGACCGCTCTTCCTCAATGAACATGGCTTGCAGGGCAGAGCCAGCAAGTCACATGAACAGAGGTCCAGCATAATGAGCATGTTAGTTCCACCAAGCACAAATGAGCATTGAGCTCGCTTTCAGTGAGCGCATACATCCTCATGAACGTGGCTTGCAGGGGCAGGGCCGGCAAACGACACGCAGAGAGACTGGAATAAATATGCTACATCGACTGATATACTGAATATATAAACAACATAGGTCTCACCTGAGATGGGTGAGTGTGTCGTTATATTTCTCAAAGAACGCGGTTTGCAGGGCAGAACCGGCAAGCAACGCGCTGAGAAATTCAGCAAACTCGCCAGAAATACACTATCAACTGAAATATATATATATATATATATAACATATGTCTCGCCCGAGACGGGGAGAGCGACATGTTATATTTCTCAATGAATGCGGCTTGCGGGGCGGAACCGGCAAGCAACGCATAGAGAAACTCAGCGCAAACAGCAAAATCAGCTCCATTAATAGAGTGTAAAAACATGTTTCTCGCCCGAGTCGGGGGAGAAACGTCACGTCATATTTCTCAATCGACGCGGCTTGCGGGGCGGAACCGGCGAGCAACGCGCATAGAGATAAGGAAAAATACACTCACACAAATAGAAAATGTATCATGAGTCTCGCCTAAGTCAGGGGAGAGCATCATGTCAAATTCAGCTGAGAGATTCAGATAACTTCTGTAAAAATCTGCTATATAAACTGAATGTATATAACATGGGTGTCACCCAAGAGGGGGGAGAGCGACAGGTTATATTTCTCAATAAACGCGGCTCGCGGGCAGAACCGGCGAACAACGCGTAGAGAAGACTCAGTGCAAACAGCAGAAATATACTCAATTTAATTAAGCATATAAACATGTTTCTCACTCAAGCTAGGGAAGAAAGTCGTGTCATATTTCTGAACTAAGGCGGCTCGCGGGGGAGGGACCGGCGAACGACGCGCATTGAGATAAGAAGAAATACACTCACCCAGATAGAAAATGTATCATGAGTCTCGCCTAAGTCAGGGGAGAGCATCATGTCAAATTCAGCTGAGTGTGAGAGCTCGCTCTCGCGCTCCCGAGTGAGAGCACGCATCCCCAACGAACGCGGTTTGCGGGGGAGGACCTGGCAAATGACGCACTCGGAGAGACAGCGTTTGAAGCAAATGCCAGCGAGAAAGTAGAAAAATAAGCTCTATACTCACCTGACGGAAGACGGCAGGGGATGAGCTTAAAGCTCTCAGATGCTGAAGGCGGCACGAGGGCGGCGCGGTGAACAGCTGCTAGAGAGCGAAGATCCGCAGAGCGAGCTCTGCATGTGCCACAGCTGTGGCGCGGCATTGAGGCAACGCTGCCGCCGTGAAAACGGCGATTGTAGCTCTTTTAGAGCGGCGAGAGCCACTGGGAAAGCTCTTTTAGAAAATGGCGTTAAGCCGAGGGAAAAGCTCTTTAAATGGCGCCGGATGGCGGCAGGAGACGCGCTGAGAGATGGCCGGAAGCGGGCGGCTCGAGAGCGGCGCTCGAGGCGGCAGTCTGCGAGGGCGCTGGCGCTGTCTTCATTCGGCGGTCTCAGCTCAGTCCGCTGCGGGTGCCTCTTCGACGGCGGCGAGAACTTCTCCCAGGCGGCGAAGGCTTCAGCCGGAGATCAGCGAAGAGCGATATGAAGTCGTCGCTGAAGGAGAGAGAACTGAAATCCTATGGCGAAGCGCCTGCTTATATAGCTACCCCACCCATTTCGGCGGGAATATTCGCGGGCTTTGTCGCCATAGGCCGCGCAGCTATGCCGCGCCGTCATTGGTTCAACAACTTTTCTATGAGTGAACCAATGACGATGCAGTTACACTGCGTTATTGAAAAAGGCTTCAGTAACAGGGAAAAAGGAGACCTTTCCCCATACGCAGTACGAGTGAAGTATCGAAAAGGAACTATAGTTAAACTATGGTTACTGTAGTAAAACCATAGTTCTAGTATATAAATCATGGTTACTACAAAAAAAAACATGGTTTAGTTTCATAAGGGTGAGCATTTGAAAGGATACTGATTGTTAGAAGGCAGCTGTCTGACTCTGTCTGAGATGAAGAACGGGAACGGTGTGTGTAACATTAACACATAATTAGCTGTTTGATAACGTAGTCAAGCAAAAGACTAATCATATTAATTCATATTAATTAATGACAGAACCGTCGCAAGGGCTTTGCCAAGTGTGCGAGCGCATAGGGGCTCGCGCTAAAGTTTTGTTTTGTTTTGTTTTGTTTATTAAGATCCCCATTAGCCACTGAAACAACAGCAGCTATTCTTCCTGGGGTCTCCTCCATATTCATTACATGTTTTACTTATATTTTTTACACCATTCACACAACTGCACACACACTAACAGTATACAAGACATAAAAGAGTTCATAGCAGCTCAATGCCAAAGAAAAGAAAACTCAAAACCAGCTCATTTTCTGGTATCATTATACACTACAATACATATTTGCATTGTTATATAATTACAACAAAACTAAATCATTAGATTCAACTTCAATCTTTCTAAAAAAGTGACAGCTGACATGAAGTCAAGTCAATAAAGTTCATGTTTTTGTCCTTCGAAATATTTTAATACTATAAAACATAGATAAAAGAATATTGCTCTGAGCGTGTGACTGTGATTCATGTGCATATTCAGTCAGTGTGGAATCGCATGTCAAGTTCTGAGAGAGATATTCAGTCCGTTATAAATTCCAGAGCAGTCCAAATGTTTTGCAAAGGCGTTTTACCAATTCATAATTTGAAACACAATTTAAGTGTCAGAACTTTGTTGAAAGTTGCAGAGCTGTTAAACTGTATATACGAAGCGAAGCAAGCTTTTTTCTTGAATATCCACAACACAAACAACAAATTGCTCGTCACTACAGCAACAGTATACTGACGTGAGCGAGTGGAGGCGGGGCTAATTTGCATATTGATTGATCCGTGTATATTAAATGAGGCAAGGGTGTAGAGTTACATTCAAGCTATTTTAAAGCTGCAGTCCGCGATTTTTCCTCTTTGTCGCCATCTCTGTTTGAACCGTGATTGCAGTCATATGCGGAACAGTTATCTGTACATGTGTTGTGCGTCGGCACAGCTCGTCAGCGCGGATGAATCTAATGTTTGCTGTCAGTCACCGCACCGGTGTGGATACTGAACTTCAGAATCACAGACTCTACGTCTTGAAAGTGTGACCAATATAAGATTTTCACTGGAAAATATCATCTGAACAAGTAGGTAACATGTCTGCCACTTTTGTTCTAACCAACTGAGGATTGAGGATGATTATTATTATTTCAGCTGCTGTGAGAAAAGGCTATAAATGATCTGCTACCAGCAGCGTCCTCACATGATATAACTGACTAGCCTTTCGACGGGACTCCTTCCTTTCTGTTTACAGACGTGACGTAATGACGCACAGACGAACTGCTGCATGCTTGAATTTCCAGCAGAAATCCGCTCTTTTTATAAAACATTATTACAAGCTTACCGTTGTGAATCAAGACAATATAATTAGATAGTTTTGAATACTGGCTGGTTATGTACTTGCTCAAAAATTGATTTTGGATCATTTTTAACCCAAAAAAGTTACGGACTGCAGCTTTAAGGTATAAAGAAACTTTTGTTCACTTGTATTTTTTTAATATGTCATTTTGGTGATCAAAGATGAGTTTTAAGGGAAAAAATAATTGACTACAGTGGGACTTTAAAACTAAATGTTTTGTTTTTATTTGGTAAAATGTTTATCTTTACACTGGGTATATTCTGATACATTATGGTTTGGTCTGTTCAAATAAAAATATTTCTTCTTTTCTCACTGTGATGGAGTGTGATCGGAGGAGGCCTGATATGAAACGTCAAAAACACTCCTGGGGAGTTTACATTTATGATGTCAAAATTAACAAAGCTCATATTATTCCCCAGATAACCGGTACAAAATAAATATTACAAAAATATGCAGTTGTCAGTCGCTGTGTCTTTTTATCATTCAGCCTTAACCCTGTGATTATTCAGGTAGGGTCAGGATAGTCAGATCTGCCTCAATCATAATGTTCTCACCCGGGAAGTTTAACTTTACAGAGAGTAGCTCATGATGGCAGCTGT
The DNA here is from genome assembly GCF_024489055.1 of Chanodichthys erythropterus. NCBI lineage: Eukaryota > Metazoa > Chordata > Actinopteri > Cypriniformes > Xenocyprididae > Chanodichthys > Chanodichthys erythropterus. The sequence continues at coordinate 72,510,647 of NC_090223.1, read as the reverse complement.
TATTAGTCCAGCTTGTGAAAGAAAAAGAAAAAAAGTTTTCAGAAATATAAACCAGAATGGGAGTCTGTGGAGTAAAAGGCTTCCTCAGATGCTGAACTGCATTAAGTGTAGAAGGATAAATGATTGGGGGATATTGCTGGATAAAGCTAGATTATAGAGTTTAATATGATTTAAGTTTTAAATGCTTCGTGCCAATAAAATAAGTATTTTTATTGTTAAAACCGCCTCCTGTGAGGCTCACGTGAGAGTGCTTATGTGCACACACACACACACACACACACACACACACCTCATTTACATTTAGTTCACACTTTAATTCATCCTCTCTAATCTACATGTAGCCTATACTGGTGATTATACTGGATTTAATACAGATCAATGCTTTGTTATCTCAAATATGTGTTTATTCTGTATTATGACGATAACCCTACTTTGTGCTGCTCTTTATTTCGAAAGGTTTTGTGATCATTGTCTCTTCTGATCTAATTTCACTACTGCAATCAATGTACTTATTATTAGAAAATCACACTTTCAGTTCATATATATTATAATGCTGTAGTCATTTAGCAGCAGAGGTTGATGAAGATGAGCATCATTAGTGTTTGTTTTTGTATTATTGGTGTTTTATCCAAGTCATGTTGTGAAAAATAACAGTATTGTCTTTCAGTAGTGCAGTGAGACTCAGAATAAAGTGAGATGATCTGCTAATGATGTGAATGTCTTGATGAATGAGTGTTGATAGTCTGAGGATCATCAATATTAACAGAGAAACTGCTGAAAACACTCTTTATTTCATGTCAATAGTTCCTGTTTTCACCTCATTTATTATGCTGATGTCTTCAGATCTGCTGTAAATTGACACTTAAAGCTCATTTCATTGCTGCCAACAGACTCAGGGGATTTGTGGACCTCAAATATGAACAATTATTTTTGTCTTTGTGCTTTTAACTGTTTTTCTTACAGTTCTTTACTACTTTTCTAGATATCTGTCAATATTTTAATGGAGAACAGAATAAAGTTCTGAATTAGCATCAGATGCTTTATGATAGACCGATTTAATTCTTAATGTGCTTAGTTTATGGGTGAAATACAAAAAGTGGTTATTATAGCACAAAAATAATTACTTGAAAAAGAAAAAAAATTTCAGACATATTTAGAACAAGAATCATTTTCTGACATTCAAACACTGTATTGAAGGATCACAGTGCAGCCCAAAATACTCTTTAATTGTCATATTAAATCTTTATAAATCTTTATATCACTATCCTTCAAACCACTAGCTTTCACTCATTTGTCAACAAGAAGTTTTTAATCATTTAAAATATAAATTTAGTATGATCTCTTATTCTTTTATATATTTTATTAAATACGGGTCAGAATAACTGATTCCTTTTTGCATTAAATATATCTGTTACACTAAATGATGATGTCACATTAAAAAGGAAAAAGTTAAGATTAAACTAAATGCGGCAGTGGTTGGGACAGATTTCTGGGGAGGGGATGAGGATATCGACAGAGAAACGAAGAAAAGAAAATTGAATGCCAAATGGCTGACGGGTCGTGAATGGCTTGTGTTTGATCACGAAAATGTCGTCATGTTTTGTCAGGATTGCCGCATGTACTAGGGTCACCAGACGTCCCCGTTTTCTGGGGACAGTCTCGGTTTTTGGTGCTCCGTCCCCTGGAGCTGTTCTCGGAAATGTTTCCATTTTATAGCTCGTTCAAAATAACACGCTAATACATTGAAAAAAAGCCCGACCAACACACAGCAGCCTGTTGGTTATTATCAGAGCAATGGTGTAGTGATTATATTCACCAACAGAGGGGGCTGTGCAGCTACACTGTCACTGCTACACTTGGTCGCCCGCGCGCCGCCACCACTTCGTGAAGAAGACCAGAGCAGAGTGCCATTATCATCAGTTATCAAAAGAAACATCGTTACTGGTTTCAACTTTTAAGGTAGTAACATACTAACTATTCATGTTAAATTAAAGTAATACGGTTATGTGTTTTATAACAGGGCCTCAACAATTTAAACGTCCTCAGTCACAAAGCAGCAACTTCCACACACGTCTTAACTGTATCACGAGGTGAAGGTACACTCAGATATGAATAAATGAAACAATTATAATAAAATAATAATACACTTGCAACTTAGAGTCTAAACTGCAAAATAATAGTTAAACGTTTAAAAAGTTGTAATTTCTGTACAGTAGCCAATAAACAGCTCATGAAAATAAAAATATCAAATTCAATAATAAATGTTAAAATAAATGTTATTTATGTTGTTTTAATTTTGTAATGTGATTTTACAAAATAGTGTAATACTTTTTTTAGTTAGGCCTGGTTAATAGTGTAATAGTTTTTTGGTGAATTGTATTAAAACCAGACCAAAAATCCTAATAATAAATAATAATAATTATTAATGTAACGATATAGGGAACCCATATTTACCTTTTAAGTTATCTGTACTTAAACATTTAAGTTATTTCAATGAAAAGACCACATTAGGTCAACTCAATTAAACTGAGTTGTCAATAACCCTATTACTCAATTGAACTGAGGGAATCACTTTCCTCAAATCATTTGAGTAGTCTCAACTTATTAGGGTTTACAGTGAACAATTAAAAAACAAAAACATTAAAAAAAATGTATTGTCCCCGTTTTTTTATTAATAGTTAACAACAAATATTATGATATTTTGACCACTCAAATAGGAAATGTCCCAGGTTTCCATTTCAGAAATCTGGTCACCTTTGCATGTACGCGAAAGAAAAAAACAAAACGAGCAATTTCGTGGTGGGAACTAATAATTTTAAAGTTAAGGCAGTAAAGGACCATGATGTGATTCAAATGATAGATAGATGGAATGTTTGTACTTTCTGTGCATACTTTGTTCTATGCATTGTACTTTATATGTGTTTTTCATGCCAACAATGTTAATAAAATGATCAAATGCATTCAGTGGCACTCATAATTTCTCTTATTTTCACCGGAAAAAAAATTGGCTAGTGGAAATTCTGATTGGCTGGTAACTTTAGAAAGTTACCAGCCACATTGGCTGGTGATCAAAAAAGTTCATTTAGAACCCTGGTTGTAACAGCAAAAATGAAGCATCAGTGTTATTTCAGGCAGGCCTCGTAGTCAAGCTCCGCTATCAGCTGATTCTCAATTTCCAGCCCCACCCATATCAGCTGATCCAATTTCTATGGACTCCATTGGCAACTCTAGAATAAGGCGCATTACTTAAACGCAGCTTCCGTCTCTCTGCCTGCTGGCTGCTTCCACTGCACGCTGCTTGCAATTAATCAAGATAAGTGAAACGGTCTTTTTTATGCTCTATCACTATCGTTTTCGTGTGGTCTGCTTTATCAGTTTAATATGATGTAACACTACGTGAGTTTTATTTCACGTGTCAGTGAGCAGTCTGTTTTTATATTCAAGAGTGATTTACTAAGGAGCTAGCAATGAGATTTGCTTTTTATTCAGAGACGAGTTTTACTGAACTTTATTAAAGGAAGAGGCTTTTCGCGTTGTATTCGCATATCAAACGAAGCTACAGCATCATAGATCTGTTCGGCAGGATGTATAACAGATTCAGCTGATCGCGAATATCACCAGCAATAGATCGCCAGCAGATTTTGTGGTTAAGTAGAAGCTGTTTGCTTACTACCTTATGATTAAAAAATAATGTATTGACCTATTTACATAGGAAGTACGCGAGCAGCTGCATTTAGGCGATTATATCTGGGCATACAATTTAATAAATATGGGACGAACAGCGATTTATACCCACTGAGCAAAGGGACGTCCAAAAGACGTCATTTCGACGTCTTTGTCGGACGTTGAAAAGACGTCCCCAGAAGAGCCAGAATGAAAGTTTTTATGACGTCTTTTTTCGACGTCGTTTGGACGTCTTTGTCGGACGTCGAACAGACGTCCCTTGAGGAGCCAGAATGAAAGTTTTTATGACGTCTTTTGGACGTCCAATATCGACGTCCATAGGATGTCTCTAGAAGTTTACATTTTAGTTCAAATGTGGTCATTGTGGATGTATTTTCAACGTCTTAAAATGTCAACTGCAGACTTTTAGGTATAAGTTATACTGTTTCTGGGCCAAATAAACAGTCACACGTTGCATTATAACTAATTTATTTCAATGTACAGTCCATTTATGATTGTAAACAATGAAAAAAATTACCTTTAAAACATCTTGAATAACATAAAAAAAAAAAAAAAAACAATCCATAATGTCCTTTTTTTTATATATATTTATTGTGTGGGTCCTCCTCCTCCCTTCCTTGTTGGTGCATGCTTGAGATGCTCCGAAGCATGTTTTTTTATCATCTCCTCAGTTGCATCCTTACTCCATTTCATTACTGCAGCTGTAAGAGTGAAAAGACAAAAATTATAAATATGCAAAAGCAGCCTCTTGTCATACACCATGGTGCTTGTAATTATATACTATAAAGTACGCGCTGTCTGTGAATGTCCTAACAATGCACAGAAGACGCGCGCCAGAATCAGTTTTCTCTGTTACCTTTAAGTTAACAGAGAAAACCGAGTTAATCAAAGAACAAAGGTAACAGGGAAAATTGACTAAAGAACTTTTGTAGCTTTAATAATAATGATTTAGCTATATTTAATTTATAATTTACGCAGTGCAGACTGTTTGGTAACTTTATTTAGAATTATATATGTAGCTCTGATGACAACAGTTAATCCATGCGTTTCAAATTTATTCTGACTCATTCAATTCCGCTAATGCTCACAAAATCGTGCTTTTACTAAAAACTATTCATGTAACATTAATGCTATAGCATATTGTCATTTATCAAAATAAAACTGATACATGAAAGTGGGCAAAAGAGGCACATTATTATCACTTTTCCAACATTATTCTTTTAAGTAATGTAAATTAGGTTTTAAACAATATCTGTAGGTTTTTTGGCCTTGATGTCTGAGACTCCCGGCCTGCAGTTGTGTCCCAGACGGAATTAAATAATTCGTGAATCTTATAAAATATAATAAAATAATAATAATAATATAAGAAACATAAGAAAGTGTATTTAGTTGAAAAAAACTTAAATTAAACGAAAATTAGAAATGTTGCCTTTCAACGCGATCATTATCTTTTCATTAACCGACAAGATTAGCCTATATTAAATTAGAATTAAACGAAATTAGAATTGATAAGTGCATGTGAATCATTAAAATAATCCCAGGGGTTTAGTTTTAGCCTACATGATCAAATAGCAGAATACACAACAGAACATGAGGGTTCATCATCATCACGCACCTGCAGCGCTTCTGTGAACAGAGAAAAAAATAGGATTAAGTCATATAAAAGGAATAACCTATGTCTATGCACGAAATTTATTTCCCTTAAATAATTAACATATTAAATGCGACAATAGACTAGACTATATGAGTTTCTGTTCATTTTTGAAAAAAGAAAACGAGACGGCAGAAAATTCTTTGTTTATATTAAAAGAAAAGTTATGTTTTTATTGTTAGTGTACAAAAATAATAGGCCTATTTAACCATTCAAATATTCGAATGGTGTTACATATGTGACCATTAATGTCTTTTAAGTTTTTAGTTGTTTCCGCTTTTATAAGAAAATTCAAGTGAACTCGCCGGCGCCTCACGCGCACACACAGCATTAGTTTTTTGCGAAGCCTGTTAATTGTCAAAATAACAGACATTCAACCAAATATATAAAAGGTACACTGCTCATTTTAAGATGTCTGTATACAATAAAAGCGTTTAAATAATAAATATAGTTTAGCCTCCAAACACATTGTGAATATGGAAACATTTGGATTTGTGCCAAATTAGAGAGGTAGGTTATAACGCCGGTTTCTGTTTCAGTTTAGCTTTAAATTAATTCGTTTTGGCTTAAGGTTTATATATTATATTTTTCATAACTAAAATAGCTATGCAGTGGTGCCCCCATGGCAGTGGCGGAGCCAGGATTTTTTTTATAGGGGTGGCCAGGCAGGGGCCAGCAACCAGTCTGGGGTGGCACAGAAATCTTCATTATTTAAACATAAAAAAATAGTCTGATTATAATGTAGCTACTGGACTGTGCCTACAACACAACTGAATACAGTTAGTTTTTAGCCTACTTAATTGTAATTGAGATCATGGAATGCTGAGTTTCTTCTTTTTTTTTTTAATCATTCCTCACTTGCAGGCATATTAATAAAGGGGCTGATACTATAGCTAAATTTCAACTTGTTTAGTCAGTTCTGGTTCTCAGAACCCCCAATAGCTTGTTCTTCATTGTTGCATCTCCATTGATGAGACATGCAGATACCTGCATACTGTACTTCAAAGATTATTCAACCTTTATTGAATTGTATGTATAATCAATGAACTCTTCAACAATTCTGAGTTTGTCTGTTTCAAAAAGTAACCAAAAAAGTAAACACTGAATTTTTAACTTTTTATATTGTCAAAATAAATAATTGCAACAGTTCTATCATACTTACAATTAAACAAAGAAAGAAAAAAAAAAGTTCTCTTTTGAATTCCCATTTGCTGATGTGGAAGTCAACAGCACATAAATGCCAGAATGTAAAATTAATAATGCATTTAAATCTGATACATTTTTATTTGTACTTTATAAATTAACGCAAAATTAGCATCTTCTAGTACAAATGCACAGTTCTCACGTTTATTTATGCATTCGAAAAATTACATATAAGCTTGTGCCTTATATTGTGATCTCACATAGCAGAATATTTTAGTCCAGAGACATGTGACGCATATATAGGCCTACATGCATGCAGTTTTAACGCAGCTTTAATCGCCTTTTTTGGTTATTGCATGACTTAATAGACGACAGAACTACGACGTTGCATTTATAGTGAGTAAGCGCGCCATATTTGCGCGTGATTGAAAAGTGCGCGGTCTAGCAACCCACCAGTTGAGAAACATTTACGTAAGCTATAGATGTATATAATGTTCGCCATTCACTGTTGTTCTGCTGAAGCTCACCAGTATCGTTTCCGCGCGTGTTTGACTTGCGCCTGGCGCTGAGGCGAAGGTGGAGTGCGCGTCTGAGAAGTCTCCCGTTTTTTGTGGTCTTAAAGAGACGGTTCTGCGTTTAAATAAACGCAATTCTTGTCAACAAAAAAGTAGACAGAAACGGCAATTGTGAGCGGGCTGGCCAAAGGGGTGGCCAAGCTGTCCCATGGGATTAAAATGCCCCCCCCAGTTAGGCCACCCTGGCGCCTGGCCTATATATATATATATATCCACACTACTATAAATCAAAAGTTTGGAAACATTACTATTTTTACTGTTTTTGAACGAAGTCTCTTATGCTCATTAAGGCTGCATTTATTTCATAATAAAATAAAATGTAATTTATTTCTGTGATGCAAAGCTACATTTTCAATATCATTACTCCAGTCTTCAGTGTCACATGATCCTTCAGCAATCATTTTAATATGATGATTTGATACTCAGTTATTATCAATGTTGAAAACAGTTGTGTTGCTTAATATTTTGTTGGAACCTGTGATACTTTTTTTCAGGATTCATTGATGAATAAAAGGTTAAAAAGAACAGCATTTATTCAAAATATAAATCTTTTCTAACAATATAAATCTTAACTATCACTTTTTTAAAAGTATTAACTTCTTTCAAAAAAAAAAAAAATACTGACCCCAAACTTTTGAACGGTAGTGTATATTGTTACAAAAGATTTCTATTTTAAATAAATGCTGATATAAATATCTTTTTATTCATCAAAGAATCCTGAAAAACTATCACTGTCAGGGAGTCTACACAGCCACCACCATCTCCACCCACCACAATCATCAGATCCCAATCACCTGACTTCTAATCACCTGCACCTGTCATCAATCACTTACTAGCACTATAAAGCAGCACTTCTCCCCTTCACTCACTGTCAGGTCTCAACCTTACCTGGTTGTTCCCTACCTGATCCTTGGATTCCCTTTTGCCTTTGCTAACAATCAACATCAACCTCTTCAGCTCTGCTCCATGCCCTGGAATAGAGGAAGACTTCAGTATACAGATAAGACTTTATCAATGACTTTCCATCAATACGTTTGCTTACCTGGATTCTCCTTCGTTTGTGTTGATCTCCAGTTGTTTACAATAAACCAGCCATATTACCTTCACTTACCTTTGTGTCCCGTGTATACCTGCTGACAGAAGACCCGACATTACCAACTTCATCTGGAGATGGAGCGCTCAGCTCCCGTCGCTGAAAATCCCTTCGAAGGGTTGGTCAGCGCCCTTCGTGCGGCTTTATCTCCAGATCCACACCAATAATCTGCCTCTGCCAGTCCCATGGCCCTTCCTTCCAACTATTCGGGTTAGGCGGTTGAATGTAGTGGTTTTCTATTCCAAGTTTCCCTGTATATTGAAATGCATTCTCATAAGTTTGCCAGTGAACGATCCAAAGTGGCGTTTCTTATCTCTCTCCTCTCTGGAAGAGCATTGCTCTGGGCTCAAGCCATCTGGGATTCCCACTCTAACCTTGTTGATTCGTTTGATGACTTTTCCTCTCATTTCCAGGACGTTTTTGGTCTCTCCACAGGAGTGCTATCGGTCTACCATTCACGTACATTCCACCTGTGTGGAGAACCTGGAAACTCAGAATACCCCAGAGATCCCATCTGACTATTTGGCGTTCCAGGATGTATTCAGTAAACAGGCAGCCACCAACTTAGTCTCTCCAACAACAGTTCATCCGACCATCAACATCTCCTGCGGCGTCGAGCTTCTTCTTCATGGGGAAGAAGGACGGAGGCTTACGACCCTGCATAGATTATCGAAACCTCAGCAATCAAACTCCCCTATCCTCTTCCACTGGTCCCAGCTGCTTTCGAGGAACTCCGTCGCATATTCTCGAAATTGGATCTGCTGAGTGCTTACAACCTCGTTCGTATCCGGGAGGGGGACGAGTGGAAGACGGCATTCATCACCCCTTCCGACCACTATGAATATCAGGTCATGCCGTATGGCCTGTCCAACTCACCGTCCATCTTCCAAGGATTCATGAACGAGGTATTCCGGGAGTTCCTCCATCGTTTCGTTATTGTCTACATAGATGATATCTTAATATACTCCCGGAACTTGGCCGAACATCGCCACCACGTGAAACAGGTCCTTGAACAAATCTGTACCTGAGCCCATTCTCCCTCCAGCCATACTCGTTAGTCCCATTCAGTGGGATTTGGATGACCAGATACGCGCTGCCACAGTTTTGGAACCCGCTCCGCAGGGAGGCCCAGAAGGTAAAATTTGCCTACCGACCACCTTATGGAAAGAACTTCTGGGCTCACTACATGCTTCCCCGGGCTCTGGACACTCAGGCAGCCAGCAAACTCTCTCGCTCCTTCAGGCTCTTTACTGGTGGCCCAGTATGACCCAAGATGTCTCCCTTCACGTCCGAGGATGCTCAGTCTGTGCCATTTCCAAAACTCCATGTCACTTACCCACTGGCAAGCTGGTTCCTCTACCTCTCCCACATCGCCCATGGTCCCACGTCGGAGTCGATTTTGTCACTGACTTACCGAACTCAGATGAATTTACATGTATCCTTGTAACTGTGGACAGATTCTCCAAGGCCTGCAAGTTAATTCCTCTGAAAGGCTTACCTACCACTATGGAAACTGCATAAGCTCTCTTCCATCAGTTGTTTCTCAACTTTGGCATTCCAGAGGAAATCGTCTCCGACCGTGGGCCACAGTTCACTTCCCGTGTTTGGACTGCCATCTTCAAACTCCTCAATGTCTCAGTCAATCTCTCTTCCAGATCAACCCCAGACGAATGGCCAGACTGAGCGGAAGATGCAGGAAATAGGGAGGTATCTCCGGGCCTACTGTCACAACAATCAGAATAGCTGGAACCGTTTCCTCCTGTGGGCCGAGTATGCACAGAATTCTCTCAAGCAGACCTCTACAGACCTTACCCCATTTCAGTGCGTACTCGGGTAACAACCACCGTTATTTCCCTGGACGGAGGAACCCTCGGATGTTTGAGCTATTGACCACTGGTTTCGAGTGAGCGAGAGCGTGTGGGACTCAGCCCAAGTACATTTGCAGCATGCTGTGCGGAGACATAAACACTTCGCAGATGCCCGTAGATCTTCTACCCCCATCTATCATCTGGGCGATCAAGTCTGGCTCTCAACACGGGATCTGCGTCTCCACCAGCCCTGCCGGAATCTGAGTCCCTGCTACATAGGTCCCTCCACCATCGAGAGGCAGATTAATGAAGTCACCTACCGTCTCCAACTCCCCCCAAGGTACTGTATTCACCCATCATTTCACGTATCACTCCTTAAACCCGTGTCTCCCTCTTCCACAGCACCGGACAAACCGCCAGTACCTCCTCCTCCTGAGGTCATCGAAGAACCCCTAATCTGCAGAGTAGATAATATCCTGGATTCTCGGCGACGGGGCAGCCGTCTTGAGTATTTAATCGACTGGGAAGGATACGGCCCCGAGGAAAGGTCTTGGATCCATCGTGATGATGTGATAGATCCTGCTCCCCTGGCCGAATTTCACCAAGCCCATCCGGACCGTCCCGCACCCAGAGGCCGTGGTCGACCCCGGTGGAGGGCGTCAGGAGCCGCCCCTGGAGGAGAGAGTACTGTCAGGGAGTCTACACAGTAGACAATCACAGGTTATAAAATAATATTAAGCAGCACAACTGTTTCCAACATTGATCATCAACATTTTACAATGATTTCTGAAGGATCATGTGACACTGAAGACTGGAGAAATGATGCTGAAAATCATCACAGAAATAAATCATATTTTAAGGTATATTAAAATAGAAAACCATACTTTTAAATTGTAATAATATTTCACAATATTATTGTTTTTTCTGCATTTATTATGAAATAAATCCAACCTTAATGAGCATAAGAGACTTCATTAAAAAACACTAATGTTTCCAAACTTTTGACTGGTAGTGTGTGTGTGTGTGTGTGTGTGTGTGTGTATGTGTGTGTATATATATATATATATATATATATCTATATATATATATATATATATATATCTCTCACTGCTCAGTGTAAATGCGTACAGTACTTGAAAAGTAACATTTTAAACAATATCTCAATGAACACAAAAACCATTTCCAAAATGTTGACAAGACTAAGTTTAATATAACATCTGTTTAACTTATAACATGAAAGTAAGGTTAATAATATAACTTAGATTACACATTTTTCAGTTTTACTCAAATTAGGGTGATGCAAAAATGAGTACACCCCACAACAAAAACTACTGCATCTAGTACTTTGTATGGCCTCCATGATTTTTAAAGTCTTCTAGGCATGATGAACAAGTTGGTGACATTTTGCAACATCTATCTTTTTCCATTCTTCAAGAATGACCTCTTTTAGAGAATGGATGCTGGATGGAGAGTGATGCTCAACTTGTCTCTTCAATATTCCCCATAGGTGTTCGATTGGGTTCAGATCAGGAGCCATTGAATCACTTTCACCCTGTTCTTCTTCAGAAATCCAACAGGTGCCTTAGATGTGTGTTTAGGATCATTGTCATGCTGGAAAAGTGCACGACGAAGAAAAGGCTCAGAGTGATGATAGTATCTTCTCTTTCAGTATAGAGCAGTACGTCTGTGAAATCATGATGTCATCTATAAAATGCAGCTCCCCGACACCAGCAGCACTCATGCAGCCCCACTGTGTTCCTCACCTTTGCAGCACCATACAGTTTTGAAGCTATCGGTTCCAAAAACATTTATCTTGGTCTCATCTCTCCAGAGTATAGAGTAGTCTTTGTCAGCATGGGCCCTGGCAAACTCTAGGTGGGCTTTTTTTGTGCATGGGCTTCAGGAGAGGCTTCTTTCATGGATGCCACCCATGCATGCCATTTCTCTGCAGTGTACGCAGTATTATGTCACTGGAAATAGTCACCCCAGTTAGGGTTAGTTCTCATCAGAAGATGCTCCTGTCGAGGTGTTAACTTCCATGGACGACCTGGACGTCTCTATGAGATGGTTGCAGTTCCATCTTTTTAAAATTTTTGTACATTTTTGTTTTCTTTTGTTACAGTATTCTGACTGATAAGTAAAGCTTTGCTGATCTTCTTGGAGCCTTAACCTTTCTGGTGTAAAGAAATTATTTTCTTTCAGGTCTTGTGACATTTCTCTTCCATGTGGTGCCATTGCTGACAGCATGAAATGGGAAGGGGTTTTAACACCCTTTTATAGTCAACTGTCTGGTGGACACCTGTGTAATGAATAAGTACACTCACCTGTGCTTGAATTCTTGCTAAATTAGATATTTGTAGTCTAAAATTTAGCTTTGCTCCAGAGACTTACAGTGGGGTGTACTCACCTTTGCATCACCCTAATTTGAGTAAAGCTGAAAATGTTGTTCTCTAAGTTATATTATTAACTTTACTTTCATGTTATAAGTTAAACAGATGTCGTATAAAACTTTTGGAAATTGTTCTTGTGTTCATTCATTGCGATATTGTTTAAAATGTTACTTTTCAAAGCGGGTGTACTCATTTACACTGAGCACTGTATACAGGCCAACATGGCTTGGGAAATGATATGTTTGTCTTCCTCTGCCATTCGCAAAATGGATTAAGACATGCTTTTTTGGTCCATAAATAATGCGCAAATACCAGTAAATTGACGAGCACAAACATTAGTAAATACTGTTGCATGATTCATTTAAGTACTCTCCTCCCATAAATTTTGCATCTGAAAGGGAAGAATGCGCAGTGTGCATGAGTGCCAGGAGAAAACACAGCGGGCAATGAGCACTCAACATGATTTCAAAAACCATCCCAGCCTCAGATCGCCTAATATTTAATCCGTGTCGCAAGATGTTTCAAAAAGAGGTGGGGACAATATCGACCCTGGCAAAAAAAAAAAAAAAAAAAAACTCGTCCCACCTGCCCCACCCACAAATTACCTATGTTGAAACATCTGACCTTTTACACATTTTGTCACAGCCTGTTTTTACCTTGAATTGCTCTGTAAGTGCATGTGGTCTCCAGAGCCATCTTGTCTTTTTTCCCTTTTCCCTTCATGTTGAACTGGGTCATGAGAAAATTACTGAAGAGCCTGAAGACATTTCAATTACAATCTTAGGTCAAGCTTTGAATTGATCACTGACCATGGGCCTATAGGAATAGTTCACCCAAAAATAAAAATTATATCATAATTTCCTCACCATCAAGCCATCCTAGGTGTATATGACTTTCTTCTTTCAGAAGAATACAATCAGAGCTATATTAAATAATATCCTGGCTCTTCCTATTATGTAGTTTGTTAGACCCAAAAATGTATGCATGCGTCACAATGATTGATGCTGATGATGAATACACTGCAATAAATGTTCTTCTTACTCAGAAAAGCATATTATGGGGGGAGGGGGTGAAATTGGACATAATATCTTATGTAATTTACTTGTCTAGTACATGCATCTTCACTTGATTTAAGAATTTGTTTGATATTTGTACTGGAAACAAAAAAAGTAAGAAAATATTTTTTTATTAAATTACCAGTCTCTCACTGGTCTTGATAGATACAGTACATTTATTAGCTTTATTTATTTATTAGGTCCACAACCCTGATTTTCAGTAGCCTATGTGTTGTGTCCCATGAACCACCTACACTAGAACATTGAGTGTTTGAAAATAAACTTATAAGCCCAGGGTGTTGAAACAGGCATTTTCAATTTAAATAAAGCTGGAATACAGCAAATTGTTATATGGCTTTCTTCTGTGGAACTCAAGTAACTCAAAGATTATTACTCATACGACTCAAAGAGATGGATTTCTTTTATTATTATTATTAAACTGTGTTCCACAGAAGAAAGGAATATACATGATGGTAAATCAATAATGAGAGAATTTTAATTTTTGGGTGGAGTATCCCTTTAACATTTAAAATTCTGGCAAAGGACAAGCTAAAAGACAAATACAAAAAGGGGGGTTCTATGACCTTTTAAAAATAAGTATCAGAAGCCTCAGATTTCCTGATCAGTGTGCTACTAATATGTTGAAACATACCGGTCAAGGACTTTGTGGACACAATCCTTTACATCCTTTCCTCCAATTCGAGCAAGTTGCAGCACCTGTTGAAAGTCCATACGAAGTCCATAAAAAACTTTTTTTTCACTGAAATATACCCTAGGAATAGCAAATAGTGTACTTTATTGCTATACTAATAATAACTGTATACTCATATATATTCATTATGCCTGAGCATGGTGAAACGAACAGTGCATTTAACAAATGATAATCCACAGCAACTTTTCACAACAATATAATTTTATATACATTAATTTGTGAAAGAGCCCCGACACATATGTTTCTCAGAGGAGTATGGGGAGAAAACTGAATTTCTTCAGCAAGCAATGCATTTTTTCTTTGTGCGAATGACTGTAAGTGTATGCTTCAATGAAGGAAGCTCATTAATTTAGAAAAGTGTTCACTTCAATTACTGAAACTATACCTGACTGAAACGGTTTTAATGCACACCTTCAAGCTAATGATGATTGAATATTTACACAGACCATGGTATAACTAAACCAAAATCATGGGGAACAAGTGTACTGTATACTTTGTAATACCAATCATTACTTTCAGACTCTCTTTTGTAAATCCTACCAGGTTATCAAAAGCTTTTCTGTCATTGAGGAGTAGCTCCTCTCTCTGGAAATCTTCCATGGACTTCAACCTCTTAATATGAGTAGGTGAAAAGGCAGGCTCACTTCTGCCAAGGCGTCTGACCTCCATGTGAATCTCAATTAATTTATTCAAGACTTTTTTCTGAAATTCTGAAATAAAAAACAAACACATTTATTAGGGCTGCATGGTTTGGGGGGTGGGGGCAGAACCTCACTTCCCTGAGATAATGATCTCGCACAGACACAAAATATCAGTTCTAGCATTGCTAACTGGACATCACAGACTGTTCATTATCAAAATAAAATATAGTCAACCAGACATATTGTCAGCGAACATAGACTGGAGAGACTGGTAAGTTCCAAAGCTTTTTTTACACAAAGGATAATGGAATCAACATAGCAATATAGCAAAACAGATGAGTGGAATGGAGACGGTCAATTATCACTGAAATAATTTAAGAATAACTTTCCTTTCTTATCTTATCTTTGAGGGATGAACACTTTCAAAGGGGTTAAGTATCCATCAGATAAGGGATAATCCACAAATATACAGTCTAAGCATATGACAAGACTAGACAAAGTGTGTGTGTGGCTAGTCCTTTTAACTGGTGATTATTGTGACTGAGTGATTGCTGACAGTGAACAGGAGAGCAGAAGGAAAGATGGGAGATGCAGTGCAGATGCAGTGACTGAACTCGTGACCATGACACATATAAAAAGCTATAGCATACTGCTCAATTTAAATTAGTAAAGTCTGTATAGCCTACAATCTGTGCCATTAAGTGCAACTGCCACACCATGATATAATGCCCAAAACACATTTTTGCAGTTTGATATTGCTTGAAAAACTTTAACACTTACTTGCTGTTGGCATTGGGAATATATCTGTTGACCGCTGAGACCCTGCATCTCCAGTACCTGTATTAGAAAACAAGTCTTTTCAGGAAAGCTTTAACAGATCTAGGTTAAAGATCATAATTGTACTTGATACATTTTTTTTTTTGTAAAATTAGTGGTGCACTGATGCAACTTGCAACTTGTTGATCTTTGTGGCCTCATGCTCACCATGCCTTGGACTGATGCTGTGCCTGGAACTGATGCAGTCATCCCTGGACCTGATGCTGTCGTTCCTGGATCCAGTGCTGTGCCTGTACCTGACACTATCATCCCTGGACCTGACGCTGTCATTCCTGGATCCAGTGCTGTGTCTGGACCTGACGCTGTCATTCCTGGATCCAGTGCTGTGCCTGTACCTGACACTATCATCCCTGGACCTGACGCTGTCATTCCTGGATCCAGTGCTGTGTCTGGACCTGACGCTGTCATTCCTGGATCCAGTGCTGTGCCTGTACCTGACACTATCATCCCTGGACCTGACGCTGTCATTCCTGGATCCAGTGCTGTGTCTGGACCTGAAACTATCATCCCTGGACCTGACGCTGTCATTCCTGGATCCAGTGCTGTGTCTGTACCTGACACTATCATCCCTGGACCTGACGCTGTCATTTCTGGATCCAGTGCTGTGTCTGGACCTGAAACTATCATCCCTGGACCTGACGCTGTCATTCCTGGATCCAGTGCTGTGCCTGGACCTGACACTGTAGTCCATGGAGCCATCATTGGACCTGTTATTTTAGTTATATTCATTTTTGTCACTTAAACATGTTTGTTTATTGCTATAATACATGTTTACTGTTTGTCTGTTCACATTCTGTTCCGTATTTATTTTGGCACTGTTTTGTGTCTTATTTGTCTTCACAGAGCAATCATACCCACAAACACAAATTAAATATAAGTATCAACTTGATACTGAAGTACTGGTAATTTTGACAACTCTACTCGACAACACTATAAATAAAGTGCTATTTATTTTATCTAATCTTATCATATAACACTGTGACTGGATCTGACCGGTTGCTGTGCCTTGCACCATTACTGTGCCCTGATGTGGTGCTGTGCCTGGAGCTGTCGCTATGCCCTGGTGTGACACTGTGCCTGGAGCCAGCATTGGATTTAGGACTTCCAGCTTTCTTGTGTTTTACATGTTGAGAGTCTGAAAAGCACACGAAGAACATTCTTATTTAGCATGATTGTTTCTTAAACAAAACAGTGGCTGATTTAATATGATTAATAAATACTCACTGGATGTGGACATTCCGCCCCCAGACCCACCAGCAAATTTAACTGGACTGGGCAAGGCTGGAATTTCAGTGTCTGAAACATGAAAAAATAAACGCGTAATGGCTTTTAGGTTATGTATAATAAATCATTTTTGTATTGAACAAATTATGTCATCAATACTCACAAGTTGAATTTTCAGCTAATTCATTCATAACTGGCTTTAATTTTGTTGGTGCAATGGGAAAGGGGGGCAGCTTGTTTCCTACAAAGATGCAATTTAAGTCAAAAGTAAGAAATATCCATCTCCAACATAATTAATGAATAATGAAATATTGCCATCGTATGAAATAGTTACCCATAATGCTCTCCTCCTCCAACTCATCAGAATCTTTTCAAATCAAATCAACATTTGTTTTAAAGCATGAATGTTTAAAAATGGTGTTCAATTAGTAGATTTCAATGTTTGAAATTTGTTTATTCAGTGTGAAACATACCAACAACATAGTCATCAAAAGTTTTTTTTGCTCTTTTCCTCTTGCCCCCAAACACTACCTCTTCCTCCTCCTCCTCCTCCTCAGCTTGGCTGGTCAGGTTATAGTTTTCACAGTCACGAATGTTGCCTAGGAGTCACATACAATTGTGTAATAAACATTGTAACAACTGTATTAAACATACTAATAATGTAATAAACACTGTTTCAAACCATTCTTTAAACTTACTTGATGTCATTTTTATCTTAATTAGTCGGAACATCAGCCAGTCTTCCTGGGGGTCCCTTTTCATCTTGTAAGCTTCTTTTGCTTTAGTGTTTGGCCATCTAACTGTTTTGTTATGTATATTTATCCAATTATTAGGAACTGTACCCTCCGTCTCCCTTCCATTCTCCACCCACACAGCCCTGGCATACATGTCCTGAAAAAGACAGTAAATGCATGTTGCTTTAAGATGCATGTTATTTTTTTATTTAGCATAAGTCCATATCCATATCAACTTGTATAACAGGAGAAAGTATAGATTTTTATCAGAATGTGGTCACTAAGAATTAAACCTGTGACATTGGTAGCACCTTATTCTACTAGTTCAGCTACAGGAACACCTAACATTATTAAAATCATTAACAGTGTACTCTTCTAGATAGAAGCACAGGTCCTTAATACCTGCAGGGCATTTCTGCGTGTCGCACCTCCACCAGTGCCAGTGGGCCAGCCACAAGTTCATCAGCTGGGAGCCACCCATCACAGATGTTTTACCACATTAATCTCAGAACATCTATGGGTGGTGGGGCAGCGGAAGGGGCATCTCCCTACCGCTCCCTATGGCTAGCCCAATGATCCTTAGTTTCCCCACCTGGGGTCTTTCCTTCTGAGCCATAACCAGAATCTCTCTTTCTCTGCCTGCCTCCTCAGCCAGTTCCCTGAGTGCTGCCTTTTGCTTCGATCCAGTAATTCCAAACATGATCTCTTTCCATGATACTTTGTGCTCGACTTCAACAGGGAAGATACATGATCTCTTCCCATGATACCGTACGCTCGACTTCAACAGGGAATATACATGATCTCTTCCCATGATACTGTGGGCTCTGCCATGATTACTCTTGATTACTCATGATTACATACTCTTCTACACTTAATTAATATATTGATTTGACTAAATTCAACCTTCATGATTTGTGCTCCATGCCATGGCGTAGGGGTATGAGGACATAACCTCCAGATTCTCGTGGAAGGCAGGCCACCTTGCGGAGGAGATCTTTTTGAAGAAGTAGTCTTCTTTTCATCCTGCCCTGCCCATTTTCTGTGCACACTATATTCAGAAGACGGGAACTGCATGGTTGATTAAACAGTGTTGATGTGTGGCGCTGGTTCAGAATTTCACAATCAAAAGTTCCGTCTGCATTTTTTTCTCTAATGAAAGCAAAGCTTTCATCTCTCAAGAGAAAACAACAGTCTTTGTCTTTCACAGAGGCAAACACAGGCTGTGTGTCAGGTTGTGTTTTGCTCTTGTTCACTTTTGCATGTTCAGTTTCTGACATACGCCTAGTGACTTGTTCAACGGGACTTTTTCCATTCCTCACTGATTTTTTGATTTGTTGAAGGAAATTCTCAAAAAGAAAACAACTAATCTCATTTAGTGAGCAGTTGAAGTGTGTGACATCTTCATGAAGATGGATCAGTCCATGTACATTGTACACGGGGAAACAGTTTCCATACAGGTCAGCACTGGACATGACGAAGTGTTTCATCAGTTCTTGAGCGAACTGGAGGTAAGCATTCCTGGTCCTGTCATCTGGCTCCAGCATTACTGACTCAGTCTCAGGAGACAACACACTCTTCAGCACCACAGGTCCTGTGTACAACAAAAACTGGCGTAGTTCCGTGGCCTTCCATCTGTCCAGTTCGTGCAAACCCCGGGGTTGCCGTGCAAATTCGCTTGGCATCTTTCCTCTCAGCGCACTTAATTTTTGAGTGATCTCTTCTTTTTGCCTTGCAGATAGCCGACAGAGTTTTGGGCCACGAATCAAGAATGTCAAGAGGCGCCTGACTACTCCCAAGATGACCAAATGCATGTAATCTAGTACAAAGGCACTTACACAAGGTATTCCTGCGGCAATTAAGGGACTGACACTGGTTTGATGGTTGCTGTACTCTGCTCTACTGAACGCTTCGTCTGATCGAGAGGGGCATTCCTTTTCATTGAACACAATTCTTCCCTCAACATAATTGCCTCTGATTAAACATCTTTCACAGCTCTCGTAAGAATTGTGATTCTTTATACATTTCAGGTTTGCTCTTGCTGGCGCATCACAGATCAGAGCTTTAATTTTGACAGTGTAAGTCTGGTCTTGATAACTAAGTCCATTGTTCTTCAGATGCTTGTACTCATTCAAGAAGTCAGATAGAAACTCATCAAGGGGACTTGGCTTCTGCTGTCCGCAAAATATAGCAATGATAAATGGGTCAAAAGTACCAAACTTTGCCAATATTGGCCAGAATTGGATGCCGGTACTTTTGAAAAGAGGGATGCCATCAATGTTAACACTGAGGTGTACCTCATTACTCTCTGTCTGGCTTAAAAATGGGCAGATCCCCTTTTCTAAGCCAAAGTACTTGTACTGCCCACCACATTTAGCCACAGATGTTTTGTCTTGTGGTGTAGCAAGAAGTGTTCTGGCATCCATAGGCAACAGGTGCCCTTGCTTTCTTAATATTGACAGTAACTGATTCACAGATCTGTGAGTCTCTCTGTTTGTCGTGGCCCACTTTCTCAAGTCATCTTCTAAGTTTACATTCACTTGTTCATCACTCTGTTCTTTTTCTGACTCTGTAGAACTATGGTTGTCATCATTGTTGAATTCGAAACTGTCTGAACTATTTGAAGTCTCTGGCTCATTGTCACTGTCAGAAACATTTGGCATGCCCAGTGGAAAGTCATCACTATCTGAATCTTGCAGAAATTCATCCAGTTCTCGTTTTCTTTCTCGCCATGTTTTCAAGTAAGCCATCTGTAAAACATGTAATTCTACATAATATTATACTGCAAAAATATTATTTTGTTCACTCAACTCAACTTTTTGAAAGATTTTTTTTTACATTGTTGTTAAGTTGCATTTACTTAGAACATTAACTATTTCAGCTTTGTAAATTTAAACTTTATAAGATTAACTTTTTAATATTTCAGTACCAATTATTTTTCCTAGTTAAACCAAATAATTTTTTTTTTTTTTTATAAATTGTTCTTTTATTTCAGTTGTATTTAAATTATTTTATTTCATGTTTTAGTCATGTTTCAGTTTGCAACGTTTTGCATTCCCACTTAAAATAATTTCCACTGCAAATAATCAGGGTTTCTATATTTGCCATGTCAAATTTCATATTTTTCCAGTATTCTCTTTAGATTTTTTTTTTTTTTTTTTTCAGGCCATATTTAATATCTGATATATGGGTTTATAATGCACCTGTTAACATGCACGTTACACTTTGAGACGAGAACTCTGACCATCCTATTACTTGCCGAATTGCCGAAAGATTATAACAGTGCCATTGTGCCTCAGTAAATTATTATTTATTATTATTATTATTACCAAATTGGGTTAAATGAACATTAACTTTGGTATTGTGCAACTAAAAATGAAAATTACTTTCATAAAGATATTACAACTAAACATTATATCAGAATATTAAGACACTCTAGGACTGTTACCAAAAAATACAACTGCATTAAAATTATGAGATTGTTTTAAAAAAATCTTTGAATATACAAATAAGAAATGTAGGAAAGAATGACACTTTTAAACAAGAAACTAAACCACCATTAGGTGGCGGCAAGTGTCGGTCTTAATGAGTGAGTCATTGAGTCACTCATTCAAACGATTCGTTCAAACGGCAATCAATTTGTTCAAAAACGCCAAATCACTCAGTGATGAAAACACGGTTGACTGTTGCTATGAGATGCGTTAAGGTTCTCCAGTGATCTTTGGAGCTATTTTCGCTGCTGAAGCAGAACAAAACTAGTTATAATATTGCAACTAAAATGTAAGTGACTTAATTTTAACTACTTGTTTATTGAACTGTTGTGTGAAATCAGTGTCACATTTTCATTCGTGAAGGTATTCAAAATTGCACTCTTGGTCGTGTGTTGCTTAACTATCTCATATGTTATAAATATAAAACTCCACATTTATGTGGACATAACTATGATATTTGAGTTTCTTTGTCTGTGTTGTACACATTTGTTTCGATTTCTCCTCAAGAGTAACCGCGAACCGTCAGTAGGCCTAGACAAATATATCCACTATCAGTCGACAATACATGAAAATAAAATCAGAATCAGAATGATTGAAGATGATGATTCCCTAATTATTATTATTATTATTTATTTGTTATTTACGTTATAATCAGACAACTTGTCCAGTCGGGCAAGTAAAAATCTCTTTCTTGCCCCTTCAAAACTACTTGTCCCAGGCAATTTAATGTGGAGCCATGCAATTATTCCGTTAGGTGGCGGTATGTACCAACAGTGTTTCAACCACAATTTAAATTCTAAAGAAGAAGATCCCGGGAACGTTCAACTACTTCACTGCGACAGGTGAGGTTTTTCTATGTTCTTATTTCGTTCTAGAGTATAAATAAAGTTAAGAATCACTCTTACTCTCCCTGTTATTTAAGACAGTTCGAGACGTCTCTAAATTGGTTAGGAACTTTCCAGTAGGGCACTGATGGCACTGATGAGGCAGAGATGTGCGCATATCTTTCAGGGGAGAAGAAATATTTTTGAAATGTTTGACGACGAGCAGTTAATCAAACGGTATCGTTTGGACAGAGCAGGCATCATCTTTGTCAGCGCTGATTAATGTTTGGCCGAATTGTTCTTCCTTGCGCCAGTTCGGTTTTCTTGGAATCCATGGTGGCTGATTATATCATACAATCTGGGATACAATATCAGTCATCCAAAATCCCGTTTGTGGCACAGCAAAGTGTCGTGAATCTTAGCTGGGTCTCATTTCGGATGGGGCATTTGAAGGCTGCATACGTCATCAAGGATGTCTTATTTAAGAAAAGTAACCGTTATAAAGTAGACTATTGTGAGGTGAAAAATACTATAATTCCTTTCTTACTTTGCAATCTGTTACTTTTCTTAAATGAGACTGCCTCGATGATGTATGCAGCCTTCAAATGCTGACTTCGAAGGATGCAGCCGCTGAATTGGGACACAGGGAAGATTAGTCCTACCCCTAATTACGACTAGATGCTTCATAACTAACTTTTAAGCTTAGCTTTGAGCCAAGAATTTTTTTTACTCTTAAGTGAATTCTTAGCCGTGTTCTGGGGTTTGATAAATACACTCCATTGTGGGGTCGGAGGGACACTTATTCAGAGGCAGAAAGTGTTGGGAAAACTCCTCCCTGTTGAAGAGTAGTAGGTAACTAGGACGCTGGGAGTTGCTACTACTGTGACTCATAAACCGAAGCACTCTGACTCTTGCATTCAGACAGGGGAGCCCCAAATTTAGTGATTAAGGTAGTCATGCATGATATTTTTAAGCATATATTGTGAATATTTTATGATTGTTTTAATTTCTTTTCTATGTAAAGCACTTTGAATTACCAATGTGTTATATAAATAAACTTGCCTTGCCTTATCTCAGGAAGTACTGATCAAGGCATTGTGTTGTTTTGTGCTCTTGTGCACTTCTCCTGTTCCAGGGAACTTTTTTCCTCATTAATTTTTTGTTTTGTTTGTTGCAGGTAGTTTTCTAAAGGAAAACCACTAATGATTGATGAAACAGTGTTGAAGAGTGGCGTTGGTTTAGAATTTCACACAGCAAAGCTTTCATCTCTCGAGAGAAAACAGGCTGTATCAGGTTGTTCACTTTTGCATGTTCAGTTTCTGACAAATGCCTGGTGACCTGTTACACGGGACTTTTTCCAAAACTGCAAATTTCATTTAGTGAGCAGTTGAAGTGTGTGACATCTACATGAAGATAGAGATGTTCCGATACCCCTTTTCCATTCCCGATACCGATTCCGATACCTGAGCTCAGGGTATCGGCCGATACCGAGTACCGATCCGATACCTGGGTGTGTATCTGTATATATATATACTACTAGGCCTGTATGAATTGATAGAATTATTTATGGTGCTTCAGACTTATCCCTTAATAGAACAAAAACATACAGTGAACTAGAGTATTTTTATTATCTGACATACATTTGTCAGTTATATTATTTATTTATTTTAAGTGAAAAAGAACTTCAAATGCAGCCACAAATCTAACACTGTAAACTGAAAAAGGTATATTAGTTTTACAATATAACTATAAAAACAGTGCAACAAATAAATCTAGGAATATAATTAGGCTATATAAGAAAATAATCTCTTTAAAACCTGAAGTCCAGAAACAATTTTGTTAAATAAAAATCTCACGTTTTCGACGACTGACAGCAGCTGGTCATCCAGAACAATAAACCCTACAATTTTGTCGGTTATCTTTATTTGTCTTTTGAAAACTTTTCTCTTTGTATGAAGCTGGCACGCCTCATCCTTCTCCATCTTAAGCGCGTCAAACGCCCGAATCGCTCAATTCGCACCGCGTCATTCACGCGAATCGCGCCGCAGGGAGTCAATTCGCGTCTTTGCATTGACTTAACATGTAAATCACTCGCGCTTATCGCTTCATTCGCGTCTGGTGTGAACGCAGCATTAGCCTTTATGTAACCATCGTGTTGCGCGGGGTGACGCGTCTTCAAATGCTTTATTAAGTTATTTGTGTTAAAGTTGCCAATACTTGTGCTATTCGAAATTGTAGCATTGCATATGAGACATGTCGCCGTTTTACTGGTCTGAAATACTGCCAAACAGCAGACATACTGCTAGCGCGTTTTCACTTCTCCGCTGCTCTAAACAGTGGTTGCTTGTGGCAACACAGCACAACTTCCTGTGTTTGCATTCTGAGCCGCGAAGAAGAATTGATTTCCGATTTGCTGCGTTAAGCAAAGATAGCAGGCACAACTAGGTATTGTTTAAGAAAATGGTATCGGATCGGTACGCGAGTTTAATTACTCGCCGATACCGATGCCAGAAATTTGTGTGGTATCGGTGGTATTTCCGATACTAGTATCGGAATCGGAACAACCCTAAATATAATATATAATAATAATGCTATCCATACAAACCCAGACACTTAAAACAAACTTAAAAGACATCTATGTCAAGGTCAAAGTTCAAAATTTTAGGTTCACTGTTTTATTGAAATTTTTCAGTTGGTTCAACTAAAGTGCCTGTGTAAAAAAAGACATTCAGTTCGCATAATTTGATTAAATCAGCTGAACATTTTCAACGCAGCAAGTCGATATCAAATTTTGAATCTTCACCTGATATAGTGTGACACCTGTTCAGTTGCTTTGTTTTTTGTTTTGTTTTTTACTTTGGTTGATGACAGTTGTATTTAATTTTATACTGGATGAGTATATATTTTGAAATACTGTTTAAAATGTCAATTTTAAATAAAATTTCATATTAATGTAATGCAAAGTTTGAAACTAGTAAGTTTTAGGCTTTTTCCCCCTTTTCTTTTACAAGGTCCCAGTTTGCAAATGTGTTAGTGGCTAAATTGGTCAAATATTATCCAGATGTAGAACGATGCATAAATGATTTCTATATTAAAAAACAAACAAACAAAAACATTTGAATATTTTGTTAATTTGCATGGTAATTGTCTCGGAATGTATTAGCATTACAGTGAAATAATAATTAAGATAATTCAAAACATTTCTATAATTGGCCTAGTATAAAAAATAAAATAAAAGGTTCCTTAAGAAAGCAGCCTATTAAACAGCAGCTCGCAGTCTCAGAGCCTTTTCTAGGACAGCAAGCCTACTTAGTTTGTTATATACTATATATACACTACCATTCAAAACTTTGGGATCGGTAAGATTTTTAATGTTTTTAAAAGAAGTTTCATCTGCTCACCAAGGCTGCATTTATTTAATTAAAAATACAGTAAAAACAGTAATATTGTGAAACAATTTACAATTTAAAATAACTGTTTTCTATTTGAATATATTTGACAAAGTAATTAATTCCTGTGATGGCAAAGCTGAATTTTCAGCATCATTACTCCAGTGTCACGTGATCCTTCAGAAATCATTCTAATATGCTGATTTGCTGCTCAAGAAACATTTCTTATTATTATCAATGTTGAAAACAGTTGTGTACTTTTTTTCAGGTTTCCTTGATAATTACAAAGTTCAAAAGAACAACATTTATCTGAAATACTAAGCTTTTGTAACATTATACACTACCGTTCAAAAGTTTGGGGTCAGTAAGAATTTTTATTTTTATTTTTTTGAAAAGAAATTAAAGAAATGAATACTTTTATTCAGCAAGAATGCATTAAATTGATCAAAAGTGACAGTAAAGTCATTTATAATGTTACAAAAGATTATATTTCAAATAAACTCTGTTCTTTTGAACTTTCTATTCATCAAAGAATCCTGAAAAAAAAATATTGTACACAAATATTTTGTACAATTTTACACAATAAGTGTTTCTTGAGCACCAAATCATCATATTAGAATGATTTCTGAAGGATCATGTGACACTGAAGACTGGAGTAATGATGCTGAAAATTCAGCTTTGCCAACACAAGAATAAATTACATTTTAAAATATTTTCAAATAGAAACTTCAAACTTTTGAACGGTAGTGTATAAGAGATATAAGGATTTTTTTTGTAGTATATAATATAGTCAATAATAAAGTGTATAATGTCAATAAAACAGTATACAGCAAATAAAAAAGTAATGTATTAAATAATAACAACTACCCTCTAAACAATGTTTTGTTCCGTATCTCAAGAATCAGTTCCTTAAGCAGCCTTTTAAACAGCAGCTCAGTCTCAGACCCTCTCTAGGACAGCAAGCCATTCAAACAATAGAGGAGTGTGAACGATGTGTGTTTATGGGCCATTGCAGTTCTTGCTCCTGCCTACAGGGGTGCTGCTGAGTATGGGCTTAAACACTCACACACCTGTAGGTCCCCACTTTGTCAAAAATGAAAAAAATTCACCAGAGCGTTTTTTACTTGATTTTAACATGATTTAAAGCATAACAAAGTGGGGACCTGAAAAATGTCCCCTCTTTGCTCGGTGGTCCCCTGTTCGTAAATGTGTTACGACACCAATGTCCCCTGTTTGATAGGTAGACAAGTACACACACACACACACACACACACACACACACACACACACACTGACGAGGACTACAATCATTAAGTATTAAAATAAAATCTGAATTGTCTGCACAATGATTATTTTGTTAATTTAATTAAAGATCGTGCCTAAGTCCAGACTGATTAGCACCTGATACGTTTCTCAACACAGTTAAATGTTGCCTAAACTTTATTGAAAACACATAACAAAAATGGAGAAATTTCTTGTGAGGACAACAAGCCAACCGACGCACCACCAGCTGCAAAAAAGCTTTGAAGGTACGATGAAGCATACCTGCAGTTTGGGTTTACAGTCACAGCTGATCTGAGACCTCAGTGTGTCGTGTGTCCAGGTGCTGGCAAACGACAGTACGAAGCCCTGCAAATTAAAAAGGCACCTCGAAACAAAGCATGCTGGCATTAAAAATAAACAGGCTGAATATTTTAAAAGAAAGCTTGATGGCCTCCATCAGCAACAGGCAACCATTTCAGTGCACAGCACTGTGTCTAAACAGTGTTTGGAGACATTGTATGTAGTGGCCAAAAGAATCGGTAAACTGGGTAAACCGCATACAATCGCCGAGACTCTCATTTTGCCAGCAGCGCAAGAATAATGATAGGCGATAGTGCAGCAGCCAAACTCGGGCCAATACTCCTGTCCAATGACACAGTCGCTAGGAGAATTGTAGACATGTCCAATGATATCAGAGAGCAACTGATAGAGTTCGTAAAAAAGAGTCCTTACTACGCACTGCAGCTGGACGAATCCACTGATATTGCTGGGCAGGCACAGCTCCTTACCTATGTCAGGTTTCTGCGGGACAAGGCGATTGAAGAGGATGTCCTGTTTTGCTGGCCTCTTCAGTCGCACACTACAGGAGAAGCCATTTTCAATGTCCTTGATATTTTTATCTGTGAAAATGGTTTGGCTTGGGATGATGGTCAGGCCTATGCACAGATGGTGCGCAGGCAATGACGGGGCGTGAGCGTAGCTGCTCGCGTTCAGCAAGTAGCTCCACTTGTGAAATGGACACATTGCATGGTGCATCGCGACGCACTAGCTGCTAAAATGCCGGTTCTCTTTGACTGAACCAATCCGTGAAAATGATAAATCTCATCAAATCACGTCCTCTAAACTCCCGCTTGTTTAGGGTCCTCTGCCAGGAGATGGGGTCAGGGCACGAACAGCTGCTTCTGCACACTGAAGTTCGCTGGCTCTCCAGGGGGCAGGTGTTACAGTGGTTGTATGAGCTGCGAGAGGAGGTGAAGTGGTTTTTGACAGAAATCAAATCAGATCTGGCGAAGCATCTGGGTGACACTATGTGGCTTGCGTCTCTGTCCTATTTGGTCGATATATTTGACCACTTGAAAGGCCACAACCTGTCTTTGCAAGGCCGCGAAACTCATATTTTGTTCCTTGCAAAATTTTTTGACCTAGGAAATTTTGACCTTCAACTGTTTGGTGCCCATTCAAGTCTACTATATGAAAAACATCCTGGAATGTTTTCATCAAAAACTTTAATTTCTTTTCGACTGAAGAAAGAAAGACATGGACATCTTGGATGACATGGGGGTCAGTGATGCGCGGGTCAATGTATAAACAACCTGCACCCGACCGACATTTTCAACTAACCCGCCTGCAACTTGGACCGCAAAAAAAAAAAAAAGAAAAGAAAATATTGTACCCGACCCGCATTTTTTAAAAGTAGTAAATGCTCATCGTAGCGTCATTGGGCCATAGATGTAGGAACTAGGGGTGAGGGGGGTGTGGCCGCCTCCCCTCCCATACGCCCCCCATCAGCCTCCCTGGCCTATAATATCCATTAATCCAGCCTGTGGAGGAGAGAAATGTTTCAGGCCCTGACGTGGTGCACTAGGCTGAGTTCAAGGACTGGAGCTGACTCAGGGACTGGAGAAGACACTAGAACAGATTCAGGGGCTGGTACAGGCTTTAACCAGAAGTGGTGGTGGCTGTGTTTTATAAACCTGAAACTGTCAAACATCTGTCCTAAATTCATTAAAGGGGCTATATGTAATATTTATACTTTAATAAAGCATAAAAATACCCCAATATGTTTGCAGATATTTAGAAAACATGCAAAGTTCACCTACTTGTTTCTCAGAAAAACAATACTACAGCCAGATATTCTACTTTGAAATGTGTGTTCTGTGTCGGAATGTCTGTCTTTGTTTTGGTCTGTGCGAAACCTTGTGCTGCCAGTTTATCCAATAGTATTTTGATATCACAGGTTGCCAGTTGGCAGAGAACGCTGCATATTGCAGCCATGGAAACCAGCAAACAAACTGGGTCAGAGAATCGCAGATTCTACTTGACCTATCTAATAATCTTTATGAACAACAGCATTTTAAAACACAGATAAATCAACTTGTCAGCTTACAGTGTGTAAGTCTCCTCAGCTTTCATTGTCAATTGCGTTCCCTCTTGATGGGTATCCTTGCCCACCCGTGTCTCTGAATGAGGGGGCGGGGCAAAGAATATTTTGAATTTGGACTGCAGTACCTATTTCAACCACTGGGTGTCATTCCTACATAGAGCCCCTTTAAAGTACTCTCTGAATTAATAGTTACAAGAAAACCAGGAATATTACCCATTGTAAGATTGTAGCAGTTCCTCTTGATGTAATGTTTCATTGTGAAGGGTGGAGAAGCATCACATTTTATATTAAGGGTGTGATCTTTGAAATTACACACCTTCAATGGAAACTGAAGAACATTTACAAGCAGTTTCAAATTGTCATCATAGACAATAGAGGCATGCTTTCCTACAAGATCATCCTCATAAAAGATTATTTTCCAGCTCGGTGAAGGGCTCATCATCAGACTTGGTACAATCAGTTTTGTCTTGCACAGTTTCACCAAGCCCAATCACATGAAGTTCATCAATGTTGAAAGGAAAACTGGGTGAACCAATCACTCTGGAAAAACTGTAAACAAACTTTTTAGCATTTGCTGTATCAAAATTGAAATAAATGTCACTTTTTTGTTTTAAATTCCTAAACAGAAAAAAGAACATACCACAAACATAAAGGTGGCAAGTAATCTTCATCTGAGCTGTCATCGACATCATACTCATCCCCATATTTTGACGGCTGAATTATTTCACTATCCCAATCTATACTGAAAGGACAGGACTGACTGTATGGGTAAACCTAAATTACTACCTGATAAATATACAGTATCTGTGTATTTATTGTCTTGGATGTGTCTTTGGGGTCATTATCATGTTTGAATACTGGCCTGCGGCCCATTCTCCGAAGAGAGGAGATCATGCTCTGCTCATTTATGGTTCCCTCATTGAACTGTAGCTCCCCAGTGCCAACAGCACTCATGCAGCCCCAGACTATGACACTCCCACCACCATGCTTGACTGTAGGCAAGACACAGGTGTCTTTGTACTCCTCACTTGGTTGCCGCCACACACGCTTGACACCATCTGAACCAAATAAGCTTATCTTGGTCTCATCAGACCACAGGACATGGTTCCAGTAATCCATGTCCTTAGTCTGCTTGTCTTCAGCAAACTGTTTTCGGGCTTTCTTGTGCATCATCTTTAGAAGAGGTTTCCTTCTGGGACGACAGCCATGCAGACCAATTTGATGCAGTGTGCGGCATATGGTCTGAGCACTGACAGGCTGACCCCCACCCCTTCAACCTCTGCAGCAATGCAGGCAGCACTCATATGTCTATTTCCCCAAACACAGCCTCTGGATATGACGCTGAGCACGTGTACTCAACTTCTTTGGTCGACCATGGCGAGGCCTGTTTAGAGTGGAACCTGTCCTGTTAAACCACTGTATGGTCTTGGCCACTGTGCTGCAGCTCAGTTTCATGGTCTTGGCAATCTTCTTATTGCCTATGCCATCTTTATGTAGAGCAACAATTCTTTTTTTAGATCCTCAGAGGGTTCTTTGCCATGAGGTGCCATGTTGAACTTCCAGTGACCAGTATGAGAAAGTGAAAGCAATAACACCGAATTTAACACACCTGCTCCCCACTCACAGCTGAGACCTTGTAACACTAACAAGTCAAATGACACTGGGGAGAGAAAATGGCTAATTGAGCCCAATTTGGACATTTTCACTTAGGGGTTTACTCTCTTTTGTTATTTTGAGGGGACAGCTGTTCAGCTGTCTGTGTATAATTTCTGTCTTGTGTTCCTGTTTTGTCCCATGAGAGATCTGCCGCAACATGCCAAGGAATCCCCGTGGCATCATCAGGATTTTTAACCAATCAACATACATGACATCTGTGACTCTGTTTTCTATCCTTGAGGACAAACCAACCTGGTGGGATTATTTTGCTTTGGACTTCTTCACAGGACAGCGCTGTTCCTCAATGTGCTTCCAGATTCAAAATGCCTCACTGGTGAGGTCGAACCGTAACACACACACACACACACACACACACACACAGGACTTAAAAGGACAAACTTACACACATATACATTTTTGTCTATATTGCTTTTCTGTGTCTTCTTGTATAATACACTCTGGGTTGGCATTTATTCTTAGTATTTGTGGTTATCTGTTATAACGGCACTCATTCAAACAGTTTTAGGAGGGAAAAGAACAAACTTTATTTGTGTAGCCTGCCTTATTTAGGCAGAGTGTTACAATCTTCACTGCATGTATATTTATAATCAAACGAACTATACAGTTCTTCCTCTATTCGTTTACATTTTAAAAATATTAAACATATGTGGTTCAGGCAATATATGTGTAACGTAGGCGGGACTCAGAGTAAGATCCACATGCAAAGCTTTATTAAATGTTGAGCGTGGTCGTACAGGCATGGTCAAACGGGGCGAACAGGAACATCAGAGACAGGCAGAATCGTAGTCAGAGAACAGGCAGTGGTCAAAAGGCAGGCAGCTAACAATCACAGAACTGTAGAACCAGACAGGGATCAGCAACAGGAACCGGAACAGACAGGGAAACAGAATAATAACACTTGGAAATGTCACACAGGGAAAACAAGACCTAGCAGTGAGGTGATGTGTGTAAGAGTCTTTTATAGTCCTGGTAATGAGCTGCAGCTGGGTGTGGTGATTAGTGATTAGTGTGAAGTGTGTGCAGGTGAGTGGCAGAGAGGATGATGGGAGATGTAGTCCGGGAACTGACAGGAACAGATGGTGATCATAACAATATGCATATAGTCTGCAGTGCAAATATAAAACACAACCCTGACTCTTTTTGTTAAATGTCAGTTTTAATGGTCAATAATTACCAAATAGCTATTATAAAAGTATAAGCAAAAAGTATAAGAAGCAAAAATAAAAAATAAAACAAATGATTCAGTCAAACATACAAAGTCAGCGCTCTAGTAGGCTACAACAGTAAACTATAACTCCTAAGTATATAAAGTTATGATATTTCACTTTTAGTTCAACAAATTATAGATTTATGAGACCAAAGATCACCCGTTAGATATACAAAAGATGAATTATATTATGTTCAACCACTACAGAGACATCAGAGTCAGCGGCAAACATCAGAAGGACTAGCCGAGGTAAGGATGTTCTCAGTGGGTACATGAGCGCTGAGCACCAGGTGATTGTCAAGATCTCACAACTCCAAATAGGCTCTACTTTTATCAATAAACCACAAATTTGAGCTTTAAACCAGTACACTCTTGCCTGAAAACTCTTAAAACTACATATCATAACATAATAACAGTAGTATGTTTAAATTACATGGGTTTTCTCCTCTGCTATTGATGCTTGCTGGTTAGTGCGGAGATTTGAACTGTACTTGGCTAGATGTGAACTTTGAACTGGAACAGTATTTGGAGAACAACTGATGACGTTTCACAAGAACACAGACAAGGAAGCATATTGAGAAACGGCCAACTATGAATGAATGAATGAATGAGGCATTTATATAGCACTTTACTATGTACTACTGTACACCGTAAGTGCCTCACAATCACATCAGGGGTCTCTCCTCATCCACAACCTGGATAATTCAACAGCAGACAGTGCAACAGCGCCATCTATAGGTGTAGAGGAGAAATTTGGTGTCTGTCTTAGAAGAGACGTTGTTTCTCAGCACAAAGATGAACTACTTATCATGATTTCAGACTGTGGTGATGTGGTTTCTCCACTGCATGGATCTTCATGTGTATCTTCAGCTGATTTTTAATAGTGAAACTCTTTCCACACTGATCACATGTGTGCGGCTTCTCTCTGCTGTGGATCCCCTTGTGTGTTTTCAGATGTTCTGACCGACTGAATCTCTTGTCACAGTGTGAACACTTGTAAGGTTTCTCTCCAGTGTGGATCCTCTCATGTGTTTTCAGAGTTGATGAATCACTGAATCTCTTGTCACAGTGTGAACACTTGTAAGGTTTTTCTCCAGAGTGGATCCTCTCATGTAGTTTTAAATGGTTTGCTGTAGTAAAAGTTTTCTCACACTCAAAGCACATGTACTCTCTCACACCAGTGTGTATTTTCTCATGCGCATGTAAATATTGCAGCAGTGAAAAACTCTTTCCACACACAGAACATGAATATGGCTTCTCCTTTGTATGAACGGTCAGGTGTCTCTTTAAGGCTGATTCCCCAAGAAATGTTTTGTCACATTGATCACATGTGAACGGTCTCTCTCCAGTGTGAACTCTCATGTGTTCTTTAAGGCTTGATGATTGACTGAAACTCTTCCCACACTGATCACATGTGAACGGCTTCTCTCCAGTGTGGATCATCATGTGTTCCTTAAGATGTTGTTTGGTTGAGAAACTCTTTCCACACTGATCACATGTGAACGGCTTCTCTCCTGTATGAACTCTCATGTGAACCTCAAGATGTTGTTTGGTTGAGAAACTCTCTCCACACTGAGTGCAGGTGAAAGATTTCTTGGCTCTTTTCTTTAGAAATGTCTTTAGTTCTTCGCCCTCCTCGCTTTCTTCCATCAGGTCTGAAATGAGAGAAAAAAAAGTCATTTAATTTTCAGTACATCAAAATAATTTAAAGAGAGAAATATGAAGTGAAAGGTCATAAAATTGAGACGTGCGGTCATAGACAACTGCTACAAAACATTACGATCATTTTGATGCACAGTCCAGAATGAATCAAGTATAACATTTTATTTTAAGTAACAAGTATCATGCCAATTACACAATTAGACATTTAGAAGACAATTTAAAAATAAGAAATACATAACATAGTTTTATGCTTTGAGCAATTTAAGCATAATAAATGTATAACTGACTGTGGGACATGCTGCAATGGCTGATCTGCCATCTTCACTTAAAGTACACATGAGATCAAAATTGACCCCATTCTCTCCAGGGGGTGTTTTATTGTTTTATTGCAGTGTTTGATCTCAGCTTTTGTTTTAGCAGGAAAATCAAGTCTTACATAATTTTTATATTAAAAGCATTAGAGCATATTCCTATAGTATTTAATTTATTTTCCTAAAAGTGTTTAATTATGAAGGGCCGTTTACACTAGATTTGTAAATTGGAGTAGATTGTATATTTTCAGATTTTGGAGTGATTATTATTTGTT
This sequence comes from Chanodichthys erythropterus, assembly GCF_024489055.1. Lineage (NCBI taxonomy): Eukaryota > Metazoa > Chordata > Actinopteri > Cypriniformes > Xenocyprididae > Chanodichthys > Chanodichthys erythropterus. The sequence goes on along the minus strand of NC_090223.1, from coordinate 72,476,621 downwards.
ATGTATGTTTTTGACACTGACGAGGGCGAAGAGCCGAAACGTTTGTTGATTTATCTCCTGTGAGCTTCTATTAAAGTCTCTTTTAGAGTGCATACCTTCTTTGTATTCTTATGTATGTTTCATGTCATATATTGATGGTTACCGTTTCTGTAGAAAGTTCTCATGCTCAAAATCTAGACTGACTGCATCTTTAAATGTGTTATTATCAGTGTCCTACATGATTCACTCAACCCTGTTACTTCTGACATGATTTTCCTCCTTTCAAAACCAGAGGATTTCTTAAAACTGTGACACCCAGGAAGTGACATCATCTGGGCTCTTTCTAGAAAATGATCTCAATCCATTGTCTCAGTTTTTACACAAATGAACGACTGCATTCATCAACCCTGTTACCAAAGTTACTGTAAGAAGTGATTTTACTCAAGTTTCACTCACAACCCTGTCAGCCATTCTGGAAAGTTCATTTACTTCAAACATTTTGGTGTTTACAGTTTATTCCTAAAATTAGCAATGTTGTAAACTGGATTGAAAATGCCTAAATTCTGGAAACAGTCCAGCAAATTGTGAACCAGATATGAAACAAATGTAAAATATTTAGTTTGATCTGATGTTGAAAATCAATATGAAGTTTCTCAAACTGAGTATTAAAAATTAACTTTAACTGTTTCTCTAAATGTGCAGAAGTGCTTGAATCTTTCTAACATGAATGTTGTTCAGCATCATGAATGAATGAAGAATAAACACCAACCTCTTTGTTCTTCAGTATCTTCAGTGTGTTTCATTCTGCAGGGTTCTGGATCACTCATGTTCTCGCTGTCCTCTTTAATAAACTCAGTCTTTACTGGTTTCATCTCTTCCTGGTGCTCCAATGCCCTTCTGATGGGAATATTCCAGCATTTATTGGAGAACTGCTGTGGGAGAAGCTTTGCTGATAGTGACCTGTAGTGGGCGGAGCTTCACTGACTGAACTACAGATTGGTTGGAGGAGATGATCTGCCTAAATAAAAAATAAAACAGTTACTGTGTTTGTTTTTATAGGGTTAAAGTCCAGAAATCAAACTGTAGTGTCTGCATCAAATGAAATGGACAAAAGTGATTTTACATAGAAAACCCACTAAATGAAATGTGTCTGTTTAATGATTAAGATTACTTTAGTGAAAAAACAATGTTTTAATGTACATCATTTAGTGCAACTTATGTATTTAATGCAAAAAGGAATCAGTTATTTTTGTATTTAATAAGATATATAAAAGAATAAGAGATCATACTAAATTTCATTATATTTTGAATGATTAAAATCTTCTTGTTGACAAATGGGTGAAAGCTAGTGGTTTGAAGGAAAGTTGTATAAAGATTTATAAAGTATACATTTTTAATATGACAATTAAAGAGTATTTTAGACTTCACTGTGATCCTTCAATAAAGTGTTTGAATGTCAGAAAATGATTCTTGTTCTAAATATGCCTGACAAGTTTTTTTTTTTTTTTTGCTATATTAACCCCTTTTTGTATTTCACACCTAAACTAAATGCATTCAGAATTTATATCGGTCTATCGTAAAGCAACTGATGCTAATTCAGAACTTTATTCTGTTTCTCCATTAAAATATTGACAGATATCTAGAAAAGTAGTAAAGAACTGTAAGAAAAACAGTTAAAAGCACAAAGACAAAAATAATTGTACATATCTGTAGTCAACAAATCCCCTCAGTCTGTTGACAGCAATGAAATGAGCTTTAAGTGTCAATTTACAGCAGATCTGAAGACATCAGCATAATAAATGAGGTGAAAACAGGAACTATTGACATGAAATAAAGAGTGTTTTCAGCAGTTTCTCTGTTAATATTGATGATCCTCAGACTATCAACACTCATTCAACAAGACATTCAGATCATCTCACTTTATTGTTTGCTGATAGAAACACATTATTGAAGTCCTATACACTGCTCTATTGAAAGACAATACTGTTATTTCTCACAACATGACACGGATAAAACACCAATAATACAAAAACAAACACTAATGACACTCATCTTCATCAACCACTGCTGCTAAATACAACATCAATATAACATATATGAACTGAAAGTTTGGTTTTCTAATAATAAGTACATTGATTGCAGGAGTGAAATTAGCTTTATCCAGCAATATTGGAGATGTTGTTACGGGTCCCTCGATCATTTATCTTCTACACTTAATGCAGTTCAGCATCTGTGGAAGACTTTTACTCCACAGACTCCCATTCTGGGGTGCATTTCCCAAAGCGAACTATGGACGCAAGTTCCGTCGTTACCATTAGAGTTGAATGGGATTTACGACCATAGTTCACCAACAATGCTTTTGGGAAACGCACCCCTGGTTTATATTTCTGAAAACTTTTATCTTTTTCTTTCACAAGCTGGACTAACAACAGCTGCCATCATGAGCTACTCTCTGTAAAGTTAAACTTCCCGCCACTGTCAGCATCCAGTCTGGATGATCATGTGATGTATCAACAACCAATGACAGAGAGCTTTACTTAAACTGAGCCTCAAGGCAGAAGCTCAAGAGAGTCTTCTCCATCATTCCTGAAGATCTTCAGCTGCGGCGGGTGAGAACTTTATGATTGAGGCAGATCTGACTATCCTGACCCTACCTGAATAATCACAGGGTTAAAGCTGAATGATTAAAAGACACAGCGACTGACAATATATATGACATTTGTGTGTGTTTTGTAATATTTAAGTTGTATAATCTGCAGATTAATATGAGCTTTGTTCAGAATTACTTCAAATTCTAATTATTATAATGAATGTTATCATAAAATCATACAATGTTTCATAGTTATTTAGTAGTAGTTGATGAAGATGAGTGTCATTAGTGTTTGTTTTTGTATTATTGGTGTCATATTGTGAGAAATAACAGTATTGTCTTTCATTAAAGCAGATTATAGGATTTTCTCATATATCCTGACTCCAATAATGTGTTTCTATCAGCAAACACTCAGAATAAAGTGAGATGATCTGAATGTCTTGTTGAATGAGTGTTGATAGTCTGAGGATCATCAATATTAACAGAGAAACTGCTGAAAACACTCTTTATTTCATGTCAATAGTTCCTGTTTTCACCTCATTTATTATGCTGATGTCTTCAGATCTGCTGTAAATTGACACTTAAAGCTCATTTCATTGTTCACTGTTGACAGAGACTGAGGGGATTTCTTGGTTACAGATATGTTTATTTCTGTCTTCATGCCATAAATGTTTTTCTTACAGTTCTTTACTACTTTTCTTGACATATGTCATTATTTTAATGAAGAAACAGAATAAAGTTAGAATTAGAAACAAAAAGTTCTGAATTAGCATCAGTTGCTTTACGATAGACGGATATAAATGATTAATGCAATTAGTTTAAGAGTGAAATACAAAAGGGGTTAATATAGCAAAAAGATAGAAAGAAAGAAAGAAACTTGTCAGTATTTAGAACAAGAATCATTTGACAACATTCAAACACTGTATTGAAGGATCACATTGAAGCCCAAAATACTCCTTAATTTTCATTTTAAATCTTTATTCTTTGTCACTTTCCTTCAAACCACTAGCTTTCACTCATTTGTCACCAAGAAGTTTTTTAATAATTTAAAATATAATGAAATTTAGTATGATATCTTACTCTTTTATATTCTTTATTAAGAACAGGTCAAAATTAATGTTGTTTCATTTTTACATAAAAATATCTGTTACACTAAATGATAATGGGACATTACAACATTTGGTTTTCACAAAAGTATTTTGAAACATTAAAATAGACACTTGCATTTAATGGGTTTTCTATTTAAATTCGCTTTTGTACATTTAATTTGATGCAGACAGTAAAATTTGATTTCTGTTCTTTAACCCTGTAAAAACAAACACAGTAACTGATTTATTTTTGATTTGGGCAGATCAGCTCCTCCAACCAATCAGTAATTCAGTCAGTGAAGCTCCGCCCACTACAGGTCACTACCAGTGAAGCTCCTCCCACAGCAGTCACATCATCAGTGAAGCTCCTCCCACAGCACGCACATCATCAGTGAAGCTCCTCCCACTGCAGTTCATCAATAAATATATTCCCATCAGATGAGCATCAGGAAGAGCTGAAACCAGTAAAGACTGAGTTTATTAAAGAGGACAGTGAGAACACGAGTGATCCAGAACCCTGCAGAATGAAACACACTGAAGATACTGAAGAACAAAGAGGTTGGTGTTTATTCTTCATTCATTCATGATGCTGAACAACATTCATGTTCTTGCACATTTAGATAAACTATCAAATACATACTGAACTTTTAACGACAACATTCACGTTAGAAAGATTCAGACACTTCTGTATATTTAGACATGCAGTTAAACTATGAAATTATACATAATGTTCTTTTCTAGATCAGTAAAGGGAAGTTTGAGAAACTTTCATATTGATTGTCAACATCAGATCAAACTAAATATTTACGTATTTTACATTTATTTCAGTATCTGCTTCACAATTTCCAGGAGTGTTACCAGAATTTAGGCATTTTCAATACAGTTTTCAACACTGTTATTTTTAGTAATAAACAGTAAAACCAAAATGTATGAAGTAAATGAACTTTCCAGAATGGCTGACAGGGTTGTGAGTGAAACTTGAGCAAAATCTCTTCTTACAGTAACTTTGGTAACAGGGTTGATGAATGCAGTCATTCATTTGTGTAAAAACTGAGACAATGGATTGAGATTATTGTCTTGTCCTCCCATCATGCTGTAGAAAAGAGCCCAGATGATGTCACTTCCTGGTGTCAGTTTTAAGAAATCCTCTGGTTTTAAAAGGAGGAAAATCATGTCAGAAGTAACAGGGTTGAGTGAATCATGTAGGACACTGATAATAACACATTTAAAGATCAGTCAGTCTAGACTTTGAGCATGTGAACTTTCTACAGACACGGCAACGGTCGAGATATGACGTGATATTTTTTTAAAAACATAAATAACGAATAATAATCACTCCAAAATTTGAAAATATACAATCTATTCCACTTTACTGCAAAATTCACTTGATCTTGTGTTTCTGGTGTCCCACATTCACATGTGTATGAAAGGAAGTCAGTGGAAGGAGAAGTCTGCTGTGAACGGCCCTTAATAATTACACTGTTTTTAGGAAAATAAATTAAATATCAACCTAAAAGTTGATGTCAAAATATGGCTGTTAATATCATTTTGTCATTGATCAAATATATTACTCAAAATATTTCAGAGCAATGTTTTATTTATTTTCTTAATATTATCTATAAATGATTAAGAATTATTTAAGGGAAGGTGGCAGAGCAGCTATTTGGGAAATTCTGTATCCAGAAGACGTCCATTCAGTGCTGATTGTCTTAATTCAGTAAATCTTGATGTAAAAACATTTGAAATTGGAGTCAGATTAAACGAGCAGCTAAAGTAAAATTGAGACTAAATTCTAAAATTCAGTGAACTTCACAGGAGCGCTGAAAAGACGTACACACATTATACCTTCACCAGACCACTGGATTCTGTCGCTGGAACGACAGCTGGTCCTTTACGATCGGAAGATTAACGTTAAAGTTTCAGGGACATATGCAACTAATTTATGCAAATGCATCAAAATGATCGTAATGTTTTGTAGCAGTTGTCTATCACATGAAGTCTCAATTTTATGACCTTTGACTTCATATTTCTCTCTTTAAATTATTTTGATTTACTGAAAATGAAATGACTTTTTTTTCTTTCATTTCAGACCTGATGGAAGTGAAGGAGGAGAGTGAAGAACTGAGTGAAGTGGAGCAGAAACATCATGACAAACCTGGAGAAAAACCTTTGAGTCGCTCAAAGACTAAAAAGACACTTCTAAAGAAAAGAGCCAAGAAATCTACAACCTGCACTCAGTGTGGAAAGAGTTTCACAACCAAACAAAGTCTTGATGTTCACATGAGAGTTCACACTGGAGAGAAGCCGTTCACATGTGATCAGTGCGGGACAATTTTCTCACAAAAAGGACATCTTAAGAGTCATATGAAAGTTCATACAGGAGAGAAGCCGTTCACATGTGATCAATGTGGGGAGAGTTTCAGTCAATCAGCAAACCTTAAAGCACACATGAGGATCCACACTGGAGAGAGACCGTTCACATGTGATCAATGTGACAAAACATTTCTAGGGTCATCAGCCCTGAAGAGACACCTGAGAGTTCATACAAAGGAGAAACCACATTCATGTTCTGTGTGTGGAAAGAGTTTTTCACAGCTGTATAGTTTACAAGAACATGAGAAAATTCATACTGGTGTGAGAGAGTACATGTGCTTTGAGTGTGAGAAGACTTTTACTACATGGAGCGATTTAAAAAAGCACCACAGAATTCACACTGGAGAAAAACCTTATAAGTGTTCACACTGTGACAAGAGATTCAATCGGTCAGGAACACTGAAAACACATGAGAGGATTCACACTGGAGAAAAACCTTATAAGTGTTCACACTGTGACAAGAGATTCAATCGGTCAGGAACACTGAAAACACATGAGAGGATTCACACTGGAGAAAAACCTTACAAGTGTTCACACTGTGACAAGAGATTCAGTGATTCATCATATCTGAAATCACATGAGAGGATCCACAGCAGAGAGAAGCCGCACATGTGATCAGTGTGGAAAGAGTTTTTTTGCAGTTACAAAACGTCTTTTTGTACCTGCATCAGCAAATTATTCACAAAAATTTTAAGCAAACAAGTTTACCCTTTAACAACCCAGTGGTCCGCTGGCGGGACTGATAAGAGTGTTATAAGGTTAAACAAGTTATTTTTTTAAATGAGGAGTATACCATCTAACTACTCTTTTATTATTCTCACAGTGCGTCGGTTAAATGAATTGTAATATTATTATGCTACTTTTATTATTAAATTAATAACAATAATTTAACAGCCCTGCGTGCCCATCCGCTATATGCCACTGTGAAGGGATAAAAGGTGTTCAGGCATGGCATCAAAGCGATTACCTGTTTAATCCAAATCCACATGCGTGAACTGTTCAATATTCAGTACTCTCCAGTCACATGATGTTTATCATGTGTTTTCAGTTGGCACAACAAAGAAACGTTTACTAGACTGTGGACTAGCTTTGCTCTTTGAACAGTGGCAACCTGCAGCTGAATTTTTGTGATCACTGAAGCCCCAGGTATACTTCGGCCCTCCGCGTTTGTGAATTTGATGTTCATAATTTTCGTCATGCGGCAGGCTCGTGGCCAGCCGCACACCTTGTCTGCATGCAGCCCAAATTTTGAGACCGCGCAGATTGTGCACATGCAACAGCGCATGCGCAAGCAAGACTGAAGAGCCCACTAGGTGGCAATACGCACAGTACTGAGCACAATGTGCAGTTGTCAAAGAAGAGAGTAAAAAGCAATTCAAAAACAAGACAAATAAACTCAGAGGCATGCTTTCCCCATCGTTTTTTAATTCCTGTTCTCTTGGTGTATATTCTGAACTATGTTGCAATGGTGGATGCAATATTTTTCTTTTCCAATCCTGCCCAGAGAATTTCCCATTGATGACATGATGTCTGGTAATGGTATAGATTTTTTTTTTATTATTGCACGTCAAAATCGGTGATCCACGTGCATCCGTGGTTTAGTATACTTTGAAAGATGCATGGGCACGACTGCACGTGATGACTCTATAGTGGTTAAACATGAGATATAATTCATCTTTTGTACATGTAACAGGCAATCTTTGGTCTCATTAATCTATAATTTGTTCCCTGGAAAATCGTTTTGGCTGAGGGTAAAGTTTTATATATTTATATATTTAGACGATTTAACTTTACCGTTGTAGTCTATTAGACCATTGACTTTGAACGTTTGACTGAACTGTTTGCTTTAATTTTTATAGTAGCTTCTTATACCTGTAAATGTATTTTTTGCTTATATTTTTATAATGGCTGTTATTGATCATTAAAACTGACATTTAACAAAATGAGACAGATTTGTGTTTTATGATTGCAAACTATATGCACATATTGACGGAACCACATATGTTCATATTTTTAAAATGTAAATAAAAAGAAGTTTTATAGTTCTGGTTTATACCATTCTGGTGTTTTATAGTTTGTTTGGTTGTAAATATACATGTAATGAAGATAATCATTGACTGTGTTGCCTGAACCACATGCATGTATTAATATTTTAATTTTATTGTTGTCTAAAATATACATACAGAGATAACTGGAGTGGCCAGAATATCAAATGTCAAGTGTCCCCAACTAAGCAAGCCAAAGGCGTCAGCGGCAAAGAATCCAAACTCCCAACAGGTGACAAACAGGTGATAAAATTGAGAAAAAAACCTTGGGAGAAACCAGGCTTAGTCGGGGGGCCAGTTCTTCTCTGGCAAAAAGTGCTTTGTTACGATTCAGGTAACTATCATAAGTCCGATACATTTAATCGCAACATTTAAAGTATTTAATCCAGTTCCACCCAGTTGAGGATCGTATTCATCACACCGGTATGGACGGTTTGTTGAGGAACTGTGCCACTGGCTGTCGTGTCGATGAGGCCTTCACAAAGGATGATCTAGTTAACTCAATCTCTGCTGATAGTTCAGGGCTGCATTGTGGTTGTGTCCAGGTGCAGGTCCTCGATCTCACCTGAAAACGGCCCGGATCTGGTTGACTTTGTTAAACCTCGGGATAAACAGAGAGACTTATTATATATTAGCGTAAATGCCATTCTTCTTCTGATGTAAGGAGTACATCTGGTGTTAGAGGAAGTGTTCCCAGTTCTGGCTGACCTAATCTATGCAGCCTAATAATCCTTTAATGGATTGGAAATATAAATTGATAATGTGTTATTGTCACAGAGACGAACTCCGTGGTTCCCTCCTCTGACCATCGGAGGGAGCCATCACCCGAATACTAACACACACACACTTCACACTTGCACTACATTTCCCACAAGCCCATACCTTGGACTGATTGCACCGGCAGCTGTAACCCGGACTATAAAAGACTGCCTTACACCTCTGTACATCGCAAAGTCTTGTTTTGCCTAGGTGAATATTTCTGAGCATTATTTTCCTGTTTGATTGCCTGTTGCTGACTACCTCTGACCCTGTTTCTTGATCCTTGCTGCCAGCCCTTTGATCCCTGCCTGGTTACTGTTCTGTGAGTGATATCTGCCTGTCCTGACCTTCTGCCTGTTATTTGACTACGATTCTGTCTGCCTCAGTCACCCCTGTTTGACCCAGCCTGTACGACCACTCTGTTTATAATAAAAGCATGCAAATGGATCTCAGCCTGAGTGATGATTCATTACAGAAGACTTCGCCAAACCCAGATCCAGCTGCTTTCTGTCACCTGTGTGCCACCATGTCTGCCCAGGGCAGTCAGCTGGCCACTCACCAGAACCAGCTCAACCGTTTCACTAATCTCATGGAGGAACTGGTGAAAGCGCTCCAGGGCTTGCAGCTCACCACTCCCGCAGCGTCTCCACCGCCCGCCTCCATTGCACAAATGGCAGGGAGGTAGCCGCCGACTAATCCCCGCCTCTCTCTGCCTGAAAAGTTTGACGGCGATCCAGCAAGATGTAAGGGATTCATCCTCCAGTGTTTCCTCTTCATTAATCAACAACCTGCCTTGTTAAGTACTGATGCCGGTAAGATCAGAAGGGGACTGTCTCTTGAGTTACAGACTGAATTAGCCTGCCGAGATGAGGGGAAGAGTCTGGACCAATTTGCAAGGTACGTGCGTTCCAGTTACCTCCTCATCGTCCGCACGACTGTGCTATTGATCTTATTCCAGGAACATCACCACCCAAGGGTCGCATATTTCCGTTATCTCAACTTGAGTCTGAATCCATGAAGAAGTACATTGAGGATGAACTAGCTAAAGGCTTTATACGACCATCTACCTCACAGGCGTCTGCTGGTTTCTTCTTTGTGGGGAAGAAGGATGGGGGTCTCCGCCCTTGCATCGACTATCAGGGACTAAATGAGATCACAGTCAAGTTTCGTTACCCACTGCAACTGGTCCCTGCTGCACTGGAACAACTTTGCACAGCCAAGTACTTTATAAAGCTCGAACTTCGCAGTGCATACAACTTGATCCGCATCAGAGAGGGTGATGAGTGGAAAACTGCGTTCTCTACGGCTACTGGGCACTATGAATATCTGGTTATGCCCTTCGGCCTGGTCAATAGCCCATCTGTATTTCAAGCCTTTATTAATGACATATTCAGAGACATGCTGAACAAATTTGTGATCGTATTGATGATATCTTGATCTATTCAGATAACATGGAGGAATGTATAACCCAGGTCAGACAGGTTCTCCAGAGGTTAATCCAGTACCAACTCTACGCCAAAGCAGAAAAATGTGAGTTCCATAAAACATCCACGTCGCCATGGACGAGAAGAAGGTAACCACCATCTTGAACTGGCCCCATCCCAATACACTCAAGGAACTACAAAGGTTTCTGGGGTTCTCCAACTTCTACTGCCGCTTCATCTGAAATTTCAGTACCATAGCCTGTCCACTTACTAGCATGGTGAAGAAGGGGCAAAATCGACTCAAGTGTTCTTCACCTGCCATTAATGCCTTCCAGGACCTTAAAGAACGCATCACCTCGGCTCCCATTCTCCACCAAACTGCCTTCAAGGAGTGGCGCCATTGGCTGGAGGGGGCTACACATCCTTTCGTTGTCTTAACTGACCACAAAAACTTAGAATACTTACGAACTGCCAAGAGACTCCACCCATGTCAAGCTCGCTGGTCCCTGTTCTTCTCTCGATTTCAGTTCACTGTCACGTATCATCCTGGATCCAAAAACAACAAAGCAGATGCCCTGTCACGGCAATTTGAAGGTGAGAACCAAATTCAGAGCCTTGATACCATCATACCTGCCTCTCTTGTTGTTGCACCCATACAGTGGGATATTATGACGGAACTGGAGCAGGCACCTCCTGACTGTCCCCCAGAGAGAACCTTTGTGCCCATAGACTTCCGCAACCGCATCCTGGAGATGGTGCGCAATTCCCCTTCGTCTGGTCATCTGGGCATCACAGCTACCACGCAACTCATTCAGAATCAGTTCTGGTGGCCATCTCTTCCCAAGGATACAACTCAGTTTGTCAAGTCTGCCAACGAAATAAATCCTCAAACCAACTCCCCGCTGGCTTGCTGCAAGCTCTACCAGTTCCACAACGTCCCTGGTCCCACACCGCCGTGGACTTCGTTACGGACCTGCCCATCTCGAACGGATACACAACCATTCTCAACGTGCTGGACCGGTTTTCCTCTGCGCTGCACTTTTCTGCGCGGTTCTCTTTATGGCACTGGTTTGACGTGGGGGTGGAGTCAAGAAACGGGGGCACGCCCCTGCGAAACACATCATCGGCAGGAGACGCAGATTGCAACAGAACAGATCAAGCATGGCAGAGCAGAGGCAAGTGGAAGAATTCCAGGTATGTAAAGGTGATTGTTTCCTTTTATTTATCATTAAAATGTGCATTGTTTTTTTTTTTCTAAATGCAATTATTATTAACGCCATTGTAAAAAAATAAATGTGTCGTCATGAGCCACAGGGTTTAATTTGGATTTGTCTATGGAAGTGTTTTCGACTCTTATTGTTCGAGTTTTCATTCACTCGCATTATTTGACTGACAGACGGGAGCGGTTGCAGTTAAAAATCATCATTTGAAACAGTCACCTACATCTTGGTTGCGCCTGGGGTAAGCAGATAAACATTACATTTTCATTTTTTGGTGAACTATCCCTTTAAGCATTAGAAACTGGTCAATTTAAAGTAGTATTATATTATTATATAAGTATTATATTATTAACAGACCACTTATTTAGGAGTTGTCAGTAGTTCATAAGATCATTTAGAAAGTGTAACTCAGTGATTAATAAACTTTATGTATAAATGGACATTTAGACAGTTCATTAATCATTTACTTACACTTTCTAGATGATCTATAAACCACTAATGACAACTAAATAAAAAGATAACTTAAGTGCACGCTGTGAGAAGATTTGTACACTCGTCCGAAGCGCATGTACAGCGCGCAAATATTGAGGTCTCTTTCAAGACTTGTGTTTGAACCGTTTGAATGGACACTATTATGTCAACATGGCCATTTTGGCGAGTATCTTAGCAAGCATAGTCGGTTATGTCTTAAGTGAACTTATACACTCGAGAAAGAACGCATGTGTTCAGTATAATGCCGAGTTCAGACTGCACTAGGGCTGTGAATCTTTGGGTAGACAGCGAATCAATTTGATTCACGATTCACAGGTTTCGATTCGATTCAAGAACAATTTTTGCAAATTCAGAAAGATTCGATTCAATTAACAGTGAAATTCGATTCGATTCGATTAACAGTGAAATTCGATTCGATTCGATTAACAGTGAAATTCGATTCGATTCGATTCCCGATTCGATTCTGTATATTTCAGGCATCTAAGCAAATAAATCAATTTTTGGGAAATCCATGACCATTCAATTCAAAACATTTGCAGCAACTTGATTTATAACTTCAGTTCAATAGCTTGACTTCTTAGGACTCTGCTGGCCTTAATGTATTTTAAGCAAGAAAAATAATACTTCCACATATTTAAATCAACCATAAGTGTTTTATTATAAACATTGCATACATTTCCTGAACATTTAGGAAATACAGCAAAGTGCAGAAAAACAACAAAGTGCAACTGGCAGTAATACCACACAGAGTTAAATTAAATCATGGTAGTGAGTATAGTAAGAGAGATTTGAACAAACAAATGGCTATGACATGTGTTTTTCAACCTTACTTGAGTTTTTTTTTTCAAAAATATTAACTGATCAACACAATCTGGCCGTAAACTACTTTTCTGAGATGACACTATGTCTCCTGCAGTGCTGAAAAATCTTTCTGAGGCCACACTGGTGGCAGGAATGCAAAGATAACTTCTTGCCAGATTTGCTAGGATTGGTAGTTCTGTCTCATGGGACTTCCACCAGTCCAGTGCACTTTCAGCCAGTGGCAGAGGAGCCATTGATCTGTATTTGAGTACCTAATTTCTGCTGACCTCAGTAGCGGACCTTGATAGTGGAGAGGTCTCTGGCATCTGCTGAAAGGTGTTGCCAAAGAGCAAATCCATGGCTTTCAGTTTTTTAGCAGGACGCATCTCATCTGAAAAAGAAAATTAATTAGATTGAAGGAAATGCATGATGTTAAAGTTTGTTTGTTTACATTTCATTTCTTGTCCTTAAATATATATTGAATTACAAATGCATCCCAAACCTTTATGCAACAGTATTGCCTAGAATTTAAATTTAAACAGATTTTTAGTTTAAAACTTGTTAATAATTTTTAGTTATTAAAATAATTACCTTCAGCTGTGTCTGGAGGTTTCTCTTCAACTGCATCCTTCTGCTGTTCCACTTGGATCTGTAACAAAATGAAATAAAAATACTAGCACCAATCAAGTCTTAAATTATAGGCCTGCTGTATTTATAATTATGACTAAAAACAAGCCAAGTACTATAGGATCATCATACTACAATACTTTAATCCTTAACAAGTGATTGTATTAATTAGCCAGCATTTGGGTAATGAAAATAAGGGAAGCTGCAAACATACACTGTCTGAGGCCTCAGCAACAAGTTTAATGAAGACCAATTCTCTTTCTTCATTTCCTAGAAAGGGTAGCCCTTTGAAGCGGGGGTCCAACATAGATGCTAGCAAATAAATTAAATAAAATACTATTAGTTGTTACCAAGTGAAAATTAAAACTATGAACAATGTTGTTTTATTAAAAGTTTTAATATAAGCAACGATGAGGATAAATAATAAATCATCAAATTTTGTAGTGCATCTGTAATACTATTGCTATTGACAATTAGAGAGACATCTTACCTTTAAGCAGTTTGTATACCGACATGAAAATTCCTCCGTCATCACTGATTTCATTTCTCGAGTCATGTCTGTGTCATCCTCGCAAGGCTCGAGATGTTTCAGTAGTTTAGCCTGGAGAGGCGCAATCACTGATACGGTTGTTTGTTGTTCTTCACACATCATAGTAGTAGCAATCTTAATGGGTGCCATCACTTTCACAATGTCCTCTGCATTAACTGATGTCCACTTCTGAGAGAGTGTGTATTTCTGTTCCACTCCGCAAATTCTTTGACATAAGTGTTGCCAAGATCGCGGTTTGTTTTTCCAAGAAACGCTCAAGCATTTCCACGGAACTGTTCCACCTAGTGCAAACGTCCTGTTTAAGTTTGTGTAATGGCAAGCCGTGAATTTGCTGTTTCTCTTTTAAAGTGCATGTAGCAGTGGAACTTCGGTGGAAAAAAGAGACAATACGTCTTACTTTGCCCAACAATTGCTCTGCACTGTTGACTTTCATGGCCTTCTAAAACACCAGGTTAAGGGTGTGTGCAAAGCAAGTGATGTGGGGGGTAAATCCAGCAGCTTTACCCGCAACAATCATATTGCGGGCGTTATCAGTTACTAGAGCAGGATTTTTGTCTGCAATTGTCCACTTGGAGCAGGCCTCGCGCAGCAGTAGTTCTCCGATGTTTTTGCCTGTGTGGGCTTCATTTAGAATCCTTGTTTGAAGAACGAAGCTCTGCATTTGCCAGTTCGTGGAAATTAGATGTGCGGTAATTGTCACATATGACTCTGTTGAACAGGACGTCCAAGAATCAGTGGTGAGGGCAACACGGGTAGCCTGAGAAAGCTCGAGCTGCAGCTCCTCTTTCGTAGACTGATACAATTCCGGGATATATTTTTCACTGAAAAACTGATGGCTGGGTATTTTGTATCTTGGTTCTAAAGTGTTTATCATTTCTCGGAAACCAGTGTTCTCCACCACACAATAAGGCCGCATATCTTTACAAATGAATCTTGCGATCGATGCCGTTATTGCTTTTGCACGATGGGAGTTTTCTAAAAGACTCATTGCACCAAATAGGTTAACGTTAGTATTTCTCAAGTCTGACCCTACCGTAGATGCAGCTGCAGGTATTTCTGTATTAATGGCATGGCGTCTGCGCAGATGGTTACTGAGGTTAGTTGTAGTGATGTGACCATAGACAGTAAAAGAAATGGACACAGCGACCCCATTGGAACTCAATTGAGACAAGTGAAGCCCATTTTTAGCGATTTTTAGCACTTCCGTTTCTGACGCGCAGACTCAAACTAAGCTTGATGACGTCAGCAACCTGTCTGACAGATGTAAATCTTCTAATAGCTGTGCGTGCAAACTGCCGTCGTTAATCTTGCAGAGACGGCGAGCTTGAGCGGGGAGTTCTTTGGCGTGAGTGAGCAGGAGTAAGTATTCTGATTAATTAGTTTGTATAGTATTTTAAAATGCAATGCCAGTACGCCATATTAAGTTAATGCATACTATTGCCTGCGAGCTTCTCCTCCTGTCTGTACGGTAATTTCTCTACTGTGCGACAGAGAGTCGAGTGGTTATGACGCAATCGTTAGCCTATTTTTACAAAAACTGTTTCTACGGGGCCATAATATAACATAGAAGGTAATGGAGTCCTTTATACATTGTTGTGTATCTTTAGAAATAAATAATGGACAAATGGAGTCTTTAAACGCCTCAGATGTAAAGTTATTCGCTGTCAAAGTGACGCCAAAATGAATGGGAGTCAATGGGATGCTAACGCAAGTGAAGTTCTGCTACAAGATGGCGGCACGCGGCCGACTTCAACTTCCGGTCGACTTCCTTGGGCACTGGATGTGACGTTTGACACCGAGGCTTCGAAGCTTGTATCAATAAAATGAAACATCTCACATTGAAGCACTGTATCGGAGCTTGATTCGTTTTGCTATAACCACGTGATCGGTGACGTCCGGAGCTTCATTTTCGCACACAACCACATGACTGCTTCGTATTCTGATTCACATAACATGAACCCTTGCGCAGATGTGAAGTGTCATTTGCTTTTTAGCAAAAAATATGCCATAATACGAATAAATATTTACATGTGTTCAGTTTGTATTTATTCCCAGTTCATACTTCATTCTATGACAATCATTTATTTTTATAATATATGCCAAAGCTTGCCTATTTGTCCCCCCAAATTTTATTCAGACTCATTTATTCAAATTGTGTAAGTGAAATGACACGTGAAGACTTTTTTTTAATGTATAATAATAATTTACATTGTTTTATACGCTTTTCATAGCACAAACTGATTTATTACATGAAACTCCAAAAATAGCTGCGTCGTTTGGGACGCAAAGGCAGTTTTTTCCACCTTTTGACCACAAGATGTCGTTAGTGTGCACTGTGTTGAAAAGCTTCAAGTAATGAACCTTTTTATGATACACTTAAGAGGAAAGCCTTGGTGCTTCACAAAGCTTCATTTCGCCATCACTAGTTAGTTGTATTTCCAAAATACTTCAAATCACATTTACACTGTCTGCAAATTTCGTCTTCGTTGCTCTCCATGGTGTTGCATTTATGCGAATGACAACAATTTGAATTTGAGAGTAGTGACGTAATCCTCCGTGCCACTGTAGTGAGGGCGCACTTGACTACGCAGTCGCCACTAATTTATTTTATATTTATTTTTTTAACATTATGCATCTTTATAAAATCGCGATTCATTCGATTTTTTTTATTTATAATCGAAAATCGACATAAACAAACGATTCACGATTCAAAATCCATGTTTCAAGATCGATGCATATGCATCGGCAGGATTTGTAATCGATGCATCGAGAAAATGAATGAATCGTTACAGCCTTATGTGAAACCTGTCGTGGGATAGAAGTGAGAGACGGCTTTATATACCGGCTTCCTCTTGCACTGATTGGTTGATTATCTGAACGTGCGTCTCCCGAATTTTGTTGAATAAAACTTCATTAAGGCTTAAATTCCATAAGTAATTTACCAACAGAAATACAACTACACAGTTGTTATTAAAGCGAACATGTTGATCTGCTTTATCAAAGCAGAAATGTTGTCAGAAAACACCTGCAATTGCTAAAAAATACATAAACAAAAGCCAATAAACAAGAGCACAACAAAAGCAAACAATGACCACCATGAGGGTGACCTCAAATGAACATTTTCAACCAAGCATAAACATCTAAACCCCTGTTCATTTTCATGAGATCTTCTATACATGAATGACAGAAATAAAGTCAGACTTATTGATAATTGTTTGTGGAGTTGTTTAATTGTCTGCTGAAATCTCGAGAGATTTCATGTCCTTCATCTTCAGTTGATTTTATCTAAGGCTGTGGCTGGAAGTCAATTGTAGTTGCTGTTATTTTTGTCTTTTTTCTTCACTGATTTAGCTTCTTAACAGTAGGTGTTCAAATGTTTTGAAGAAAATGTCAGGAACTTCATACCAACCTTTCAAAAACATTCCTCTAACGTAAAGAAAATTTTTTACATTTCCATAACAGAAACAGAATGTTTGGAAAACATTCTTAGAAAAACAAAAAGTTAGCTGGGAATACACAGCAATGACCTATTTTCACATACACCTTTCCTTCTGTGTGATGCCTCCTTCATTTTTTCCGAAGCTTCTTCCAATTCTTGAGGCGTCTGTAGTGGCCTGCTTAGCGGTTCTTATGTTTTGTGTTAGAATTGATTGAATGCTATTGAGAGACAGTTTAATCATGTCAAGCTTCATGAAAATGGCCCTTACATACGGTGGTGTGCAAGAATCATCTGAAATATAAAAATACAGCTTATTGTCCTATGGCCCTTTTTGACCACCAGAGATTACAACGAGGTTCAGGTAGTGGTGTGTGATGTCACAAATTTGTGAATATTAAAGTGCCCATATTATGGCATTTAAATGTTCCTATTATTTTGGGAGTCTCCTACAACATGTTTACATGCATGCTAGGTCAAAAAACACTTCCGTTTTCTCATAATATACATTTAATTTCACCTCAGATTCGCAATCACGACTGGAGTATGACGTCTCTATATGGTAAGAGTTATTTACAGAATGTAATAGCAGCATCACTGTTATACTTTATGTAGGTGCACCAGTGGGAACTGTATTAGAATGCCAAGCGAAGCTGAAAACCTCTAGGCCAGATGTGTACAGACTTTACAGAGAGAAGCTAATCGACACATTTTTAGACAATATTGGACCCACATCTGAAAAGCAGAACTACAGAAACGTGAGTTAGCTGGTTAGCAGGAGACAGAGTACTTACACAATATAACATACAAATTTTGAACGATCGCTAGAAAATATAAACATCAATTATTAATCATACTTACAGAGGAGCAAGCTGATCCAAATAAACTGGGCACTGATCCATATTTTACCAGTGTTGGGGAGTAGTTAACTACATGTAGCGACGCTACTATTTTAACTACATTTTTCAGTAGCTTGTCAGTTGTTCAGCTACTTTTAAAACAATGTAGCTTTTCCAGTAGTTAACTACTTTTACCAGCAAGTAGCGGTGTAGCGTGACCAAAAGCTACAAGCTACATTCCGTTTTGCGTTCTGCGATGCATTGAAGCAGCACAGCGTCTAGATTAGTGTTTCTCAACGGGGGCGTTCAGAGAACAACGGGGGGCGTTGGAAGAAAGATTTTTAAAAGGGGGGCGTTCAGGTGTTCTTGGGGGGCGTTCACGAGTTTACACCAAAGATCCAGGCAAGACAAGATTAAACGTGTAATTACTTGCAAAATAATTGCCTACAACATTCTAAAATCTGCCAGTTTAACGCAACATGTAAGCTAGGCTATGTATCGTTTCTTTTGCAACGATTATTTTTCCAGTCATAGACCAGCGCTCAAGCGCTGACATGAATTCACGTGCACAAAAATGTGTTTCGCGCTGACAAGAATCCGGTGGTGGCTTGAATTTCATCAGTTCTTCTGCGTCTCCTCACAGCATTTCAATAAAACGATATCCAACAACACAAATATCTGTAGTCACAAGTTCCCTTCATAATGCAAAACATGCAACTTGCACGCTTAAGTTTCAGAAAACATCATCATCGAAGTTTAAATGTAATTATATAATTTATATGTAGGCTATTCTTTATATCACAGGTTTTCAAACCCTGTGTCACGAGACTTAAAAATGGGTTGGCATTTTCATAAAAGCATAGTCTAAAATGAATAAACAAACAAAATATATTTGACTTAATTGATTAACAAAGCGAAAGAAAAAACTGTGGCCAATAGCCTATATACTGCTGAGTTTGATTCATTTTTGTGAGGCACGGCGCTCCACAAACAAGTTCAAGGAAAGGAAACTGAGATGGCAAAAAGCGCATCATTTTTCTTTATTTTGCAACAGCATAATGTTCTGTTTTTAGTGTGAGTGCATAAAAGTAAACTTCTCAGTATCGAATAATGTCTTATTCATATCTGTAAATTACGGAGTATTTTTGTTTCTGCTGGTATAAGGAAACAGTTGAAGTGATCGCGCCGGCGCCTCGCGTGCGCACTCAACATATTCATTGCAAACTTGACATCACAGCCTGTTCATTATCAAAATAAAATACCGTCAGCCAAACATATAAAAAATTACACTGCTCATTTTACATACTCAGTAATATCCTATCTGTGCCGTTCGTGACCATCGCTGAAACTGGTCCTGCCAAATACATTTTTGCTCATTTTAAGAGGATGATTGTTTTCGTTCTTTAGGTCGTTCTTTAAAAGGTTTGACAGCCACTGCTTTATATGTTGCTTATGTGTTGGAAAACACAAAACCCGGCATGGACCACTTTTGGTGTTATATGAGAGGGGGATCCCCCAAATGAGGTGCCGGATCAGATTTCGGAGGTTCTGGTTCCAGCTTGTCCCGGCTGCCTGCCACTGTTCAGTCAAATCAAATCTGTTAGCCTATTTGGCTTTCAGTGACATGCTTTTTAATTATGAAAGCTGCGGTCCGTAACTTTTGGAGCTCTAGCGGTAAATAATCAAAATTGCAGGCGTCTTGTTCTGTACTCCGCAGCGGTGCTGACTTGAAACAGTCTAATAGTCCCAATATAAATATACAATACAAACTCTTATTATAGGTGTGTCATAGTGATTCAGGATAAGACAAAAACACGGTTTGGAAAATGGATTCATGATGTAGGCTAATGGTGTTTGGGGGGCGTTGGCCCAAAAAAGGTTGAGAACCACTGGTCTAGATCATGAACTAAAATCGTGCATTACCGCCATCTATTGTTATATCACACATCTTGCGGCTTTACAGTTCATCGAGAAGAGATCGTCTGATGATTAAAATCTAGCGTTAGCGTCAGTTCTGGCAGGTCACGTCAGTCAAGCTTGCATCAGCTGACTCCCAGGTGACTTGCGTCTATCTATAGGAATACGATGCCTATCACAGCATCTATATATAAGCTCCTCAGTATTATCAGCAGCTATTGCATTCTCAGGAGCAAATTACCCTCCTCCATCCCCAGCTCCTCCTCTCTTCAGTCAGGATGGTCTTATTATTTCCCTAATCAGACTAATTCTCGAAATATGTGTTTGTTAAATTATGACATTCAATGATATCTGCATATGTTGGTCCTGTTCTGTTTACCCTAGGGGGTTTATTGCTGCTCTCCCTGCTCTTATTCATGCTAGGCTGCATGGAGGCGCAGGGAGTTCTTGCCCAGAACAGAACCATACCGCCAATACAAACTCTATGCATTATCTATCATATTTGACGATAGTGGTCCTGACAGAAACGCTGTCTTTTTCGAAGTCTTCAAGCACATACAGGTGAATAACAGCCTTACATTTTTTGTCCTGCTTTATTGCAGTCTATATTGAAATGTATGCAAACTATTTTATTACAGTGGTATCATAATCAAGTTTACATTTCCTCGTTATAAAATTTTAAGTACATAATCTTAACTTTATTGTAGGCTATATAAAATCCTTTAATAATCTCTGTTTCTATTATTTGTGATTGAGTGTTTTCTATCGTTCTTAAAAGATGTTAAATTGATTTAATACTTTTACCAAGGCAGCTTTCTGTGTGTAAGTTACGTGATGCTCACGATTCTGGATAAAAATAGGCTAATATTTTTTTCAGTTTCATTTACAGATTGCTGGGGCAAAAAAAAACTTTAATTCAAATAAAATAGCTTTGTAGTCGTTACAGGACAGATATTACCCACTTTGCTCAAACAGGGCAAAAAATTTGTTTTATATGACTTTTATGCAACATATTTCTTTGGTAATATCTCTTTCAAGATATGCCTACGTTTAGGCATACGTTTGGCAGGAATTTTGGTTGGAGGGGCCATGGTTCTGCTAGAGCTAAACAAATATAACTACATTCTCCGTCCGTTTGCCTGAAAATAATTGCACACCTTATAACGTTCGTCAGCCAATCACATTCAAGCATTCAACGGTTCTGTTCCCGCTTTAGTCTGCAGAGATACGCCAAAAAACAAAACAAAATGGATATTCGTGTTTTTTTATTCATCCCATAGCTAAAATATTGGAGGTCTCTGACACTCTACTAGGCAACTTAAAAGGTGCTATTCCATTCTTAAGTCATTGTAAATTTATTTTCAATAATAAATAAACTGTATGGTCTATAAATAATTGAAAAATGTTATATATGGTAGGCTATGTAAAATAAAATAAAAAATCAGAGATAATTACTGGATAAAAGATTATTCAATATAAAAACTGATGTTTACGGTAGCAAACCAGATAGTAATCACCTTTTGAAAGTGACGCTTAAAATAACGACTTTATTAAATATTATTACTTCTGCTATTTTCGCTATTATGTATTTGTATTTGTTTATAAATATAATTTTATATTATTTAGCCACTAGGTTGTGGCAAATGTCTGAAAACGCATTTTTCGTTGAATCTTGAATCTTTCCAGAGAATGCTGTAATGTTATGGATAATGCTTCAGAAGAAAATAAAGATTTTTCAATGACTCCTTTATATATTGTTTCATTATCGAAAGAATCATATATATACAGGTGCTGGTCATATAATTAGAATATCGTGAAAAAGTTCATTTTTTTTATTGTAAATTATTTTTAAAAATGAAACTTTCATATATTCTAGATTCCCTACATGTACAGTAAAACATTTCAAAAGTGCAAATTTTTTTTTTAATTTTGATGATTAGAGCGTACAGCTCATGAAAGTCCAAAATCCAGTATCTCAAAATATTAGAATATTTCCTAAGATCAATCAAAAAATGGATTTTCAAAACAGAAAAGTTCAAGTTCTTTAAAGTATGTTCATTTGTGCACTCAATACTTGGTCGGCAGCACATATTACAGCAAATGACTTGCTCCTAGCACAAATTACAGCATCAGTGAAGTGTGGCATGGAAGTGATCAGCCTGTGGCACTGCTGAGGCACTATTGAGCCTTCAGATCATCTGTATATTGTTGGATCGACTGTTTCTCATCTTTCTCTTGAAAATATCCCATAGATTCAGGAGTCAGGCATGTTGGCTGGCCAATAAAACACAGTAATATCATGGTCAGCAAACCACTTGGAAGTGGTTTTTGCACTGTGGGCAGGTGCTAAAGTCCTGCTGGAAAAGGAAATCAACATCTCCATAAAGCTTGTCAGCAGATGGAAGCATAAAGTGCTCCAAAATCTCCTGGAAGATGGCTGCATTGACTTTGCACTTGATAAAACACAATGGACCAACACCAGCAGACATCACGGCCCCCCAAATCATTACTAACTTCAGAAACTTCCCACTAGACTTCAAGCAGCTTGGATTCTGTGCCTCTCCAGTCTTCCTTCAGACTCTGGGACCATGATTTCAATATGAAATGCAAAATTTACTTTTATCTGAAAAGAGGACTTTCGACCACTGTTCACCGTCCAGTTCTTTTTCTCCTTAGCCCAGGTAAGATGCTTCTGACGTTGTTTCTGTTTCAGAAGTGGCTTGGTAGTCCTTTTCCTGAAGATGCCTGAGTGTGGTGACTCTTGATGCGCTGACTCCGGCTTCATTCTACTCATTGTGAAGCTCTCCCAAGTGTTTGAATCGGCTTTACTTGACAGTATTCTCAAGCTTGTGGTCATCCCTGTTGCTTGTGCACCTTTGCCTACCCAATTTCTTCCTTCCAGTCAACTTTGCATGTAATATGCTTTGATACATCACTCTGTAAACAGCCACCACATTCAGTAATGACCATCTGTGACTTACTCTCTTTGTGGAGGGTGTCAATGATTGTCTCCTGGACCATTGCCAAGTCAGCAGTCTTCCCCATTAGTGTGGTTTCAAAGAACAAGAGATACCTGGAATTTATACTTTAGGGATGGTCATTTAATGAAACTCAAATGTAAATATTCTAATATTTTGAGATACTGGATTTTGGACTTTCATGAGCTGTACGCTCTAATCAACAAATTAAAAAAAAAAAAAAAAAAAAAACTTTTGAAATGTTTTACTTTACATGTAGGGAATCTAGTATAAATGGAAGTTTCATTTTTTTAAATAATTTACAATGAAAAAATGAACTTTTTCACGATATTCTAATTATATGACCAGCACCTGTGTATACATATATATTTATATATATATATATATATATATATATATATATATATATATATATATATATATATATATATATATAAATATATAAGTGTTGGGCACGTTACTTTAAAAAAGTAATTAGTTATAGTTACTAGTTACTTCTCACAAATAGTAACGGAGTTAGTTACTGACTTACATCATTATAAAAGTAACTAATTACCAGGGAAAGTAACTATTGCATTACTTTAAAAAAAAAAATTAAATATGTCAAATAACTTGAATGCCCCCAATATTAAATATAAGTATAAGAATAAATTATTCTTGATCCGACTCGTGACTCATGATCCGCTCTTGCTTATGAAATTTCTCTGTACTGTACAATAGCCATTAAATTTGTAGCCATTAAAGAAAATGTAGTTTCATATTTATGTTTAAATAGTCCTATGATATGTTTTAAATTCATTTACTTGATTATGAAAAGTGAACAGCATGAGTAAGATGCATCATAAGATGTGCAATATATCGAGAGTCATGGAGTGGGTCAGACACGATTTTGACCACTTCATTAAGTTATGTTTTGTAGAAAGCCTTTCTTTAAAGTGAATTTCGTTTTGTAAAAATTGTATCTTAATTTTAATCAATGTTTCATCAATTGCCTGGATTTTATAAATAAGAAGCAAATATAGCAGGCACTATAATCATGGATGCGCAGGCACGATCACTGGCACGTGAACTGGAGCGCGACTTATAGGCTAAATGAACCGAAACTCAGCGTATAGGCTGCTTGCCTCGCAGACATGAGAAATATATCTACAGAAAGCTTGAAATATCTAAAAACGAAAAGAATTAGTTTATTCTCTCCAGTAGCCTATTTAAGAAATTAAATTAATATAAATGTGATTAGTCAACTAATGGCTTAAATGAATAACTACTAGTCGACTAGAACAACTTATTTCCCATATTTTCGATCCAGCATGTCACAAAGGGTATTCTGGTTTGAGCTCGCGCTCAGCTCGCTTGCTCACAGACAGACACACACACACACACACACACACACACACACCCACACCCACACACACACACACACACAGAGAGAGCATCGTTAATTAGTTTAAAATTTTATTTGTGTATGACTAACCGCAGCACATACCAGAGAAAAAAACTTTGCAGGTCCTATGAGAGAGAGCTTACTCGGATGAAAACCGCTTCAGTGATCTTAATTATAGTAACGCGGCATTTTTTTTGCCAGTAACGGTAACGGCGTTGTAACGGGAGAAAAAGTAATTTGTTTGATTACTCGTTACTGAAAAAAGTAACGCCGTTATTCCCATCACTGATAATATATATATATATATATTTCAGTGTGTGTATGTGTGATTTAAAAGTATTTGAAACATGACAAATTGTACAATTGCGATATTGACTTAAATATCTGATGGTATTATCCATAGCAATCAACTTTATTACATTAAATTTGAGCTACTTATGACTAGACTGGTTAATGTAACTTAACGTAACTTAATGTAATTTTAGGAGAAAAAGTTATTTTAACTTTTGGTTAATGATAGATTATGACAAAATATAATAAAACCATTAACATATGGTGATTTAATATTATCTGCCTTAATATGTAAGCTATACTGTCTGCAAAGTAGAGCTGCCAAGCTTTTTGGTGATCTACAGATTTAACCAAAATTGAATGTACAGAATTAAGTCTCACTTTGGGGAGAGGTTGACAGAGTATCACCTCAATAGGCCAGACTTTACATTTATCTAGACTGTGTAGGTCAATAATTATGTTTTTCCACTGTTACAGGGCATCAGCACTTATGATGGAGCTGGGTCGACTCCTAAGAGACCACACAGTAGTGCAAGATTGACCCTCAAGCATACCTAACCTACCAAATACACAAGCAACTACTGAACAGATGGGAATGACTGGACCGACTACTGGTCTGACTACTGGACTGACTACTGGTCTGACTGCACCAACAGCTGTGCCTCCAACTGTTCAACTCCCATTTCCCTCCCTATGTCAGTTATCAGCTAACCGACCTAACAAGGTCACAGCCTCTTCGAGCAGCCTGTTTCAGCCATACAATAAATGTTCAAAAACAAAAATTGAAGCCGCCCAGCCATGGGAGCACTTTTTTTTTTGCTGTGCTCTTGTTAACACACAGGTTATTCCCAATGTTGAAGAAACTATGTGTTTCCAGACAAACGGACTTGGAAAAAAAAAGGGTAAAATTTGGTGATGTACAGTGCACATCACAACAATTTATTATGGTAATTGAGGAGGCTTTTCCTCTAATAAAACATGCATAAGTTTTCAAACTTATGTGCTGCGGCAGGAGCAGACAGCTCATTGACATATCTATGCTGACAGAAGGATATACTATTAAATATCTAAGGGAAAGAAGCAGCCTTAAAGGGATAGTTCACCCAAAAATGAAAATTTTATGTTTATCTGCTTACCCCCAGGGCATCCAAGATGTAGGTGACTTTTTTTCTTCAGTCGAATGCAAATTATGATTTTTAACTGCAACCGCTGGCGTCTGTCAGTCAAATAATAGGAGTGATTGGGAACAATAAGAGTTGAAAAAACTTCCACAGACAAATCCAAATTAAACCCTGCGGCTCGTGACGACACATTGATGTCTTAAGACACGAAACGATCGTTTTGTGTGAGAAACCGAACAGTATTTATATAATTTTTACCTCTAATACACCACTATGTCCAACTGCGTTCAGCACTCGGTTAGTGAGGTCTGATCGCGCTCTGACAATGGAAGTGATGTCTCATGCTCATTGAAGTATATGGGCGAGACATCACTTCCGTCATCAGAACGCGTTTTTTGACCTCACTAACAGGATGCTGAACGAAGTTGGACATAGTGGTGTATTAGAGGTAAAAATTATATAAATACTGTTCGGTTTCTCGCACAAAACGATCGTTTCGTGTCTTAAGACATCAATGTGTGGTCACGAGCCGCAGGGTTTAATTTGGATTTGTCTAAGCAAGTTTTATTTACTGTTATAGTAGAAGTTCCCATCCACTCCTATTATTTGACTGACAGACGGCAGCAGTTGCAGTTAAAAATCATAATTTGCGTTCGACTGAAGAAAAAAAGTCACCTACATCTTGGATGCACTGGGGGTAAGCAGATAAACATAAAATTTTCATTTTTGGGTGAATTATCCCTTTAATAAAGCGGTTGCGTACATTGTCCCCCTGCAATGCGACCTCCCCCTAAATGGGGACAATCAAAGGTAAGCTATATCAGTTACATCATTGTGTGTATTATGTCTGTTGTACCTCATATATTGTCTGTGTGATTTGCATTAAAGGATGACACTGTGACAGCAAACATGTGTTAACTGCAGACAGTAAGTGGCACTACATGTCATGGAAAGCCACAAAGCACACTGCATCACCAGGTAAACGACTGTCATCCTTGTACTTACAAGAGATGGGATCCTCTCTGACCACACCAACAACATTTGGCATCTACCCTTTCTTAACACAAGAGGACTGTGCATATGCAGAGCAATCCTTTATTGATCAGTTTCCTGACCTGTCTGTCCTCTACAACAGTGTAATTAACAACAATTACAGACATTTTCAGGAAGCAGTTATGTGCCTTATTAACATTACTCACAGATATTCAAATCCTTAAAGCACGCCAGTGTATCTCCATTCACTCTTCGTGAAGATAGTGGAATTTAAACTGATTATATTTTTAAATATGATTGTGGGTCTCATTTTGTGAACCAAATTTAGTGAATTAAGTCTTCTTAATGAACATTTCTATTTTTTGTTAAGATTTGTACAACCAGTAGCTGTAATTTGAGCACATTAAAGTTTATCAAGCATATACTTGTTTGAACAACATTTATTAAAACGCATTCATTGAACAATGTTAAATACAATTTTTTTTCTTACCAATGAAGGAAGACAAATAAAACATCTTAAAATATTAACGCTCATTAATTCTTTTCCCTGGAATGTATGCACAGCTCTGTGAATGTGTGGGATTTCACAACCTGGAACTTCTTCCCTAGAAAACAAACACCTTACCAATTCTAGTACAACAACAGTATCTATAAGTTAGGATGATACTTTTTTTTTTTTTTTTTTACGGGAAATTTTACAAACTCCACTGCAGAACAAAAACAAATTTGTGTAGTTAAAGATTTTACATTTGTGTGCAATTTCACACTCGGGAACACTTTTACAGGAACAATTTTACATGCTCCATATCAGCAGAAGAAGAAGAAAAAAAAGTAGGTAAGGATTTTACATTTGTGTGCAATTTCACAACCTTGAACACCATGTCTATAAGTAAAAAATGCTTCTTCAGAGAGGCATTGTACAACATTTCAAACTAACCCTTTCACAACATCTAGAACAGTTGACAGACCCTGATGATGTTTAGCAAAGAGAACTCAGACCTGCACTTTAAGCATTGGTCTGATGTTAATGCCCATTCTTCAATGCATGCTCTACAGCCGATGATGCTCCGGCAACATTCGGACAGCATCGGCTCACTGATGATGTTTGTAAAAGCATGGAAGAGATGCATTAAAACTATGTCATCAAAACATTTTTGTTGCCTATATTTTAGCATGTTGAGGTATCCTGGAGTATATACTGATTGCAAAATAAGTTGCAAAATAAATATATATATTTAAGAAGCACTATTCATTCTTTAGTAAAACTAAGTAAAAAAGCTGGTAAAGGAAAAGTTGTTCAGTTTTGTTCAATTCATTGCTTGGCCATTTGGAGTCACAAATTCACGCACACATCCATAAAATGAAAAGGTGTGTGCAGAGACCAGAGTGTGTGAATGCTGCACACACATATGGCAAGTTATTTTTCAAAAACCCTTAAAGGGATAGTTCACCCAAAAATGAAAATTATTCCATGATTTACTCACTGTCAAGCCATCCTAGGTGTATATGACCATCTTCTTTCTGACGAACACAATCAGACATATATTTAAAAATATCCTTAGTTCTCCAAGGTTTATAATGGTTGTGAATGGCAGCCCAAATTTTGAAGACAAAAAAAAAAGAAAAGAAAGACATTTGGAAGAATGTCAGTACCCAAACAGATCTCGCTATGGGAGTCAATAGGGGGTGAGATCTGTTTGGTTACTGACATTCTTCCAAATATCTTTCTTTGTGTTCAGAAGAACAAAGGGAACAACAACACCGTAGCAATAAGCCTGCCACCCTGCAAAGACTTTGTATTTAGCTCAACTAATGTAAAATATTTTTGTTCAGTTACAGGGGTAAGAACTCAAAAAAAGAAAAAACAAAACAAAACAAAAAACAAACACTTTAACTTTACAAAGTAAGGAAAAGCTAACTTTATATAAATATAAACATAAACATAGCCTATGTAAGTTATATTAACTGCACGGTATCACTGCACACACACTGTTTTCAAGCCACCTTTTCCTACGTTTTTCAGTCAATTTATTGAAAATTTCCCCCTATGAGCAACAACTTTGCTACACAATAAAAACTCTTCGTGATTTCACAGTTTGACCGATTTGAGCATCCATAAACAACGCAAAACAAAGGCATGTTTAGTTTCTGATAGCAATTCCTATATAGAAATATCACATCCTGCCCTCCAACCGTATTCTGTGCCACTCCGTGACGTCATGTGCAAACAACCTATGTTAAGCCCCGTTCACACCGCCAGCGACAAAGCAACAGGATCCCATTCATGACCGCTGGCGAAAGAATGTAGGCGTGTCAAGCGACGGGAGACACGCGACAAAAGTTCAGATATTTCAACTTTATGCAAATCAGGAGCGAATTTCGTGAGCGACAATCAATAGGAGTGAAGTGTGGAGTGCATGTAATTTGTCTGTTGTAGTGTGGTGTTGTGGCAAGATGGAGAAGTTAATTTTAGTGGTCAGTAATTTCCCTGTACTATATGATGTCTCTGTGTGCATAAAGAGACACATTAAAACAAACTATGCATGGAAAAATGTGTCAGAGATTGTGGGCTTATCGAGTAAGTTTCATTGATTCACTAAACTGCATGAAAAATGGCCTATCTAATAGATTACAGTGTGTATATATTCTTATAATTTACAGTGTTTTGCAAAACACTAAAAACGGTGCTATTTAACAATTTTATAGTTTGATTAGTATGATTTAGTATAGTATGATTTAATTTAAATATTTCTATTTCAAATGAGTATGTATACACAGACTAACGTGTGTAAAAATTATATTTCACAGCTATGATACGATAGATATGCTGCACACCCACAGCAATGATTATACATAATGATAATGTGTGCTGTGTATTTCTGTTTGTGTTTTGTATTTTTAGCTGAGGAATGTAAAAAAAAGTGGAAAAACCTCAGTGACACGTACAGGTGGGAGGGCAATAAACTAAAAGACCAAAAGAGAAGTGGGTCAGCAGCAGGTGGCAAGCAGTGGAAGAACAGTGCCATCATGGGCTTTCTTAACCCTTTCATGGAGGCAAAAGCCAGCAGTGGGAACATGCCTGAAAGGGTTGGGGAGCCCATGATGGCAACTGATGAGAAGCGCAGACCAAACTGGAAGGTGAAACAAATCAGCCAGGCAGACCCAGCATTTAGCCAGGCACACACAACAAGCCAAGCAGATAAAATGTGGAGGCAAAAGGGAGAGCGTTTCAAAAACCAACATGCGTTACCGGGTCACAAACACTCTTCATTGTCCTCTGCAGGAAGTTGTGTAGAACACAGGTGGCCTTAACACAGGTTTCCGCGTTTGAAGGACTGACGCCAATTACACGCCGATACATTCTCCACTGTGCTGCAAGTATACCAAACGCGTTCTCAACTGTCAGTCTTGCCCACAAAAGTCTGTAGTTAAACACCCTGTGTCTACTGGGAATGGTGGTACCTGGGAAGGGTCTCATCAAATCTCTACGGAGAGGGAAAGCTTCATCTGCCATGAAGACATGAGGCTTGGGCCCCAGAAGCTCTGCTCCTGGCAGCAGTGTGTCCTCAGGTAATCCAAGGGAGACATGACGAAGAGCATTGCCAAATGCACTGTTAGCCAAAGTCCCACCATCACTGGTCTTCCCATAACTGCCACCATCTATGATGCAGGAGCAGTAGTTGCCATCTACAACAGCTAAAAGTACAATAGAGTATGTCCCTTTGTAGTTACAGAATAGAGACCCAGAGTTGTTGGGTGTCTGGATAACTACATGCTTCCCATCATTAGATCCTACGCAGATGGGAAAATTCCAGCGATGGTAGAACTCTGCTGCAATTTCCCGCCAATCTTCTGTGGTTGGAACAGGCAAGAAGTCCTCCACCAGGGAGTCCCAAATGGCCTTTGCCACTTCTCCCACAATACCAGCTACAGTGCTGTGCCCAACCCTGTAGCTGAAGGCAATGCTGCGTTAAGAGTCCCCTGGTGCAAAGAACTCTGTTGAAATGTGAAAAATGTTAATTGTCAAAGCAGAAATTCATATGAAACCCATGTTGAGCTATAAAAAATGGATAGATTTTTATATATATATATATATATATAATATAATATAATATAATATAGGAGCAATATCACACTCAGTGATCACAATATCAGCATGGCTGTGATTCATCCGTAGGCATGAGGCCGCAGGCCTCTTTTGATATGTATTCTTAACTCCATCTTCTTAATGGAGTTAAGAAGACCTATCAAAGAGGCACTTATCTATGTCTGTTTTAGAGGCATATAGAGTCTTTCAGGAAGAGTACCCAGAGATTAAAATAAGAAAATCAAAATTTGCAGCACTGCAGCCAGGAGAGGTCTTCACAAAAGCAGAAACACCTTATAATGTTTGCCTCTGTAAATACCAAGGGGACACACAAATGCTGCTTGAGAACGTTTATAAACACCACGACATGCCTTTGAAAGTGTATCAGCATTTATCAGAGCTCTGGTCTGCAGTCCTGACTCTCCGGAGTGTACGTTGAATGGATGTAAAACTTGCTGTAATGCAATTCTCCTTCAGAACATCATTAGCATCATCCCAGATGAAGAAAAGAACATCCAAACAATGTGGCATTCATGGGAATCTGAAGGAGGGTTTCAGGTAAAGATGATGAAGAGAGGAGAATTGAGGGATGTGTTTGCATTGCTGCTGGCATCAGCCACTACATTTCTTAAACACTGCTTCATAAAAAGAAATCAAAGTGCAGTTCTCAAACAGAAGACAAAAGACACAAGTGAGACTTCAGCGGTGTTACAGATTGATTTAGCAGAAAATGACACTACTGCATACCAAGATGAAATCCAGGCAGCCCACTGGACCAGCAGACAAGTCACACTTTTTACTGCTTTTGCATGGAGCAAAGCAGAGGTGCAATCCTGTGCTACTGTCAGTGATTCACTGCAGCATGAAAAGAAAGCAGCTGTAACATTTCTGTCCAAGGTGGTGGATGACCTGAAGAAAAAAAAAAACAAGCATGGAAAAATTGCACATCTTCAGTGATGGAGCAGCATCTAACTTTAAAAACAAATTCATTTGGTCATTCATGTCCACAATCTTTGGGGACATCTTTCCAAGCCTTAAGGTATTTATTCAAATGTTTTTGTTTCATAATGAACTTATGTGTTACAAGCTTACATATGGTGTTCTTCAATGATAATCATTTGACTGTTTAATCCAGGTGGAATGGCACTTCTTTGGATACATTGTATACACTGGTGGACACTTGTCACTTTCACATTGGTACTGGCAACACACTAGGTTTCTTAAGGACTGTTTTATGGTATGGTGAAAACGGTCTCTGTACTTCTGTTATTCTAGATTTATTGAAGTGAAGTGACGTGTGGCCAAGTACGGTGACCCATACTCGGAATATGTGCTCTGCATTTAACCCATCCAAGTGCACACACACAGCAGTGAACACACACACACACACACACACACACCGTGAACACACACCCGGAGCCATTAATCCATTCATACGCTATTATCCCTATGCCCTATCGAGGGTTATACTCTCCATAATAAGAGCTTGCAGTAGGAGAGTGTAAAAAGCTTTTTCACCCTGCCATGTGCCCTTAAAAGCATCATTGCACTGTTTGGACCGCTATGCCTGTTTAAGATTTGCCGGTAGTTTGCAACATTAGTAATAAAATGATTTAAGACAACACTATATGAATACTAAACTTTAAGTGTAGAAAGGTAATTGCTTCGTTGCAACGTGAATAAGTTAACCATAGCTAAGTTTACCACAACCAGAAAATTCCTGGATACGCTGCTACAGTGTAACTTTGCAACAATTCTGTTAGTAATTGGGAAGTTCTGACAATGTTGAGGATCTTCGTAGAGCAGGCCATGTAGATTCACATCATATGCCTTTGTTTCTCTTATGTTTTTAAAAGAAATGCCACTTAACTCTTATTTAAAGGTTAAAATCTTTTGTTGTTTTGCTGTTTCTTTAGGATCGACTGCCAGTACCTGTTGAATTGGAGTAGTTCTCACTTGGACAGTTCTACGTTCCCTGAAGTATGAAGAGCCAAACAAGCCAAAATTCATTCTGGTGCTCTCACACACATACATTCTTCTTTCACATATATATATATATATATATATATATATATATATATATATATATATATATGACCATCTTTGGTTTTTCTCTGGCCCGTCTTGTCTCACCCTTCATTAACACGCAACTCAGAATGCGGATGATCACAGTATTTATTTGTCCTGCACAGAGCAGTAGAAGAAAGAGAAACAAGTGAGTTAAGTAACTTCAGCTCCATCCACAGCAGTTCTCTCTAGCTCTGCTGCTACCAATATAACAGTAAACAATTTGGCTTCTTAGATTTAATGCTTTGTGATCGTATAGTAGTTTTCAATATCAGATAGTAATATGCATAGACAGAAATATTATAATATATTAAATATAAGATATAATAATCATCCACTTTATATTAATCAGAATAAAATGACTAGAAATAACATTTTTTCCATAAAACATGTTCTACAAAATAGTAAATTCTTAAATACAAAAACAATTACCTGCACAGAGCAGTAGAAGAAAGAGAAACAAGTGAGTTAAGTAACTTCAGCTCCATCTATATGAGACATTTCAATAGTTAGGGAGCACATGGAATGATGCACATGGAAAGACTGAGTTCATTAAAAACGGAAATAAAACTATCAAATATACAAAAATATGAATAGAAAACACACTCTACAAGTCAACTAGCGTTCAATATGTGCAATCCCCTTCGTACATTGTCTTACAATAAACATGAAACTTATATTTTTAACTTTTAATACGGAGCTGCAGCAGAAACGACTCACCCACAGCAGTTCTCTCTAGCTCTGCTGCAGATTGTTCGAACTCGGTGGGCCATAGCGCCACCAGTGCAACCAATAGGAAGCGCGAACACGATTTACTTAAAATCGCGAGCAGGATTTACTTAAAGAACCCTTGAACTATGATATTTATCCCGTTACATATAGAATGTATGTATGTATGAAGAAAATATGTGTATGTAAGAGAAGAATGTATGTATGTGTGTGAGAGAGTATAGTGGAAACGGAAGGCAGGTTAGGCGCGATCAGGGTTACCGGGACAGGTTCTGATCGCCATGGCTGAGGTAGATGAGGTGGCCGCTGGAGCACTTCAGCAAGCTATTGGGGTTTAAATAAATATTTTATCATCTCCTGAAATGGTTACATCTTTGGCCTTGTCCCTTGAGCGACCAAGTACAGGCTCATCCGCACGTAGTACTACATACAGCACGGTTGAAAGTGAGATGAGGGCACTTTTCAGGCCTGGCAGCTCACAAGTCAATGCTTCGGCTGGTCAAGCTGCTACTCGAGGCCAAACTGAAGGACTGCGGCAATCTTTGCGATATCAGACTCAGAAACACTTTGGCAACTGGAGCTCCCGGTCAAGGAAAAGGTAAGAATAACATACATCTACAACTTAACAGTAGCTAATGACGTTAAACGTAAGTTCGCAAGCCAAAACTGTTTACCATGTAGGCATGTATACAGTAAGCGATTACACGGCATGTACTAAAACTTGTGAAGTGTACGTTTGCTAATCTTGCAACACTTTAGCATCGTGGTTACATAATATTTTCAAAAACCATATCTGTAATAAAAAGAGTAAAAGCTGTTAAAAATTATTCGAATGATTGATCAAAGGCTATTTTGTACTTGTGATCTGTTTTTTTCCCCAACGGGTCTGGTTTCGATTAATGCACATGATTGCGACAATATTTGATTTATATGTGTTTTTCAAGTCACCTCAGGGTATTTTCACAATGATAAAGTTTATGGGTAATCAAGTTCTAATTGACTGCTGAGAGTTAGTTAACTATAATAACCCTGCCTGGGCAAAACATCCACAGAACTGCAGTAGTCATTTTTTCATGAATATTTACATTCACAAATTATTTAATGCTGTCTGGGACACAATCTCAGGCCGGGAGTCTCAGACTCAGAGGCCAATAAACATACAACTATTGTTGCAAACATAATTCACATTAGCTTTTAAGAATAATGACACAAATGTTGGGAAAGTGATAATGCGGAACAGGGGTGCGTTTCCCAAAAGCATCATTAGCCAACTAACATTGCATGTTCTGTCATAACATAGTTCAGTGACTTGGTGTTTCCTGAAACCACTGTTCAATCAAACATTTGCAAACTGCATCTCAAACTTGAGTGGTTAAAAGCTTGTTTATATGACATGTTGTCTTAATAATCATTATCTTGAGCAAAATAAGCAAGCTGACATTAAGTACAATGTATATCTTTTATTTCGAATATACACAAATGTCATTTATATATTTTAGATTTTGAAGAGCGCGCTTGCGCGTAGTGCTCTGGTACATAAGAGCAAGCCTATGATTGAATCTGGAAATAAAGTAAACTCAGAAAAATGAGAATTAGTCCTCTGATGAAATGTCCATAATTTATAGCAGAAATTTTAGCATTCATTTGAATTCAAATGGATTCATTTAAAGAAGTTATTTCTCACCACCTGCGTGACGTCATTCACCAACGTGGTTGAACAACAGGTTTGCAACAATACAGTTTCGGGAAACAGTCGTGACTAGCTAGTTGATTTCTTCAACGATGCATCGTACTATGATAGTTAAGCAGCGAGTTATGTTCTACAGGAAAAGCAGAAATGCCCCCCTGTATACGATATTTAAAATTTTAGTATCAAGATATAAATTAAATGGCACATTCAGAGTAGGTCTACTGAGTAATAAAAAGAGCCTACAAATGAAAAAAAAAAAAAAAAAAACTGCGTACCACTAACTCTTAGTATTGACATAACATTGATAATCTCAAAACAAAATCAGTATTATAGCTTAGCATTTTAAATGCCTGTGTGGGGCAAATTTCAGCATCATTGAAATAAGGTCTTCCACATCAGTTGCCTTTACTGACCTAAAAATCTTTCGCGTTGCTCCTAGAAGAAAGAATATTATAGAAGGTTGATTATGTGAAAATTGGTGTTAAATTTGAGGTATGGTATTATTTAAATCTGCAGTCCGCAACTTTTTTGGTTAAAAATGATCCAAAATCAACTTTTGAACAAGTATATAACCAGCCAGTGTTCAAAACTATCTAATTATCTTGTCCCGATTCACAACAGTAAGCTTGTAATAATGTTTTATAATAAGAGCGACATGGAGGATTTCCGCGGGAAATTCAAGCATGCAGCAGTTCCTCTGTGCGTCATTACGTCACGCCCGTAAACAGAAGGAAGGAGTCCAGGCTAGTCGGTTTTATCACACGAGGACAATGCTTGTAGCGGATCATTTATAGCCTGTTCTCACAGCAGCTGAAATAATTAAACTTATCATTTTGATGGCGGATTGTAATCCAGAAAGATCCAAATGACAATCATCAGTGACAACTGGAGATTCACTCGTAGTCAAAAAGCAAAAGACTTCAGACTGTGGAGTGGCTACAGAAATTGAAATCTACAGGTAACGCTAATATACACTAAATACACAGTCACGCAATGCTGATGTTGTTAACATTAACAATTTAAGAACAATATAACAGTAATAATAATGTGCATGGTTTGGTGTGATCCGAGCTAAGCGATCGTTAGATTTAATCATCTTTAGCAGCGTGATTTATTGTAGGCCTAATGCTTTTTTCCTCAGTTGGTCAAAACAAAAGTGGCAGACATGTTACTTACTTGATCAGATGATATTTTCCAGTGAAAATTCTTATATTGGTCATACTTTCAAGATGTAGAATCTGTGATTCTGAAGTTCAGTATCCACACCGGTGCGGTGACTGACAGCAAACATTAGATTCATCCGCGCTGACGAGCTGTACCGAGGCACAACGCACGTACAGATAACTGTTCCGCATATGACTGCAATCGCATGTTTCAAACAGAGATGGCAACAAAGAGCAAAAATCGCGGACTGTAGCTTTAAAATACTGTATTTTGCAACCGTAACAATGTGTATTTTGGTGCAGAATGCAAAACACAAAACAATAGCCAGTTGTGGAAAAAAACTTGCCTATAATTATATCACAGATAATTAAGTCTTTAAAGGCTAGTTTGCCTTTTTCTCTTTCAAACTGTAGGCACTCAAGACGTTTATTGCAACCTTGTGTTACACTTTTAAGAAAGATGTGATGTCTGTTCTTGGGGCAACACATTTATTTCTGTTAAAACATGAAAAATACAGGTTCAACGAGGAGCACTTTCTGTTGCATGTGCACTCATCACGCACTGAATACTATTTCTATTCTATTAGCGTCAGGTACCTTAACAGAGTTTCATCAACTTATTTCCCAGTTCTGTGTTTAGTGTATTCAGCTCATCCACAGTATGGCATGGTCCATTTTCCAGGATCTTCCCCCCCTTCCTCAGTCACTGTCACTGTCCCAGCAACAGCTGCCAGTATGCTTCTTTGCAGCAAGATGTCTTGCTGGGTTTCTGCAATGTCTTGCAGTTTTTTTTGTGCTATAATACTTTTGTGCGATAGTCTGTGAAGCAGATTGGTATATTGCTAATACTCAAGAAATACCTGCTCTAAATCCATAAAAATTGTCACTAAATAGATCTGAAGGTGTTTGGTGCTCACTCTCACAATGTATTAAGGAAAGGCATATCACTGAAGTATCATAAACTTCTTTAAAATGAATACAAGCGGGTAATGCATAAATTCAAACATAACTTTTTAGCATTTATCCCCATTACTTCAGCATTAATAACTGTTTTTGAAGCGGTATAAATACTCTTTTAAATCATTCTTTTATATGTTAATGAACTGACTTTATCTCACGAACTAGATTTTAACCAAACAGCAGTTACTATGTTTTCAATAACAATCTCACAAAATGACTAATAAAAGTATTTTACCATTGAATCTTACTGGAATTCTTATTAACAGTACATCCTTAATGCGCTTTTAAATGTAATGGTTGACAGAGTGACACTAAATGAGGTTTTATCATGTTAATGTGTGCTTTCTTAACTCTGCACGTCATTACACACGACTAATCAATACACATC
Source organism: Chanodichthys erythropterus (assembly GCF_024489055.1). Taxonomy (NCBI): domain Eukaryota; kingdom Metazoa; phylum Chordata; class Actinopteri; order Cypriniformes; family Xenocyprididae; genus Chanodichthys; species Chanodichthys erythropterus. The sequence continues at coordinate 72,438,630 of NC_090223.1, read as the reverse complement.
TATTTAGTTAATGATCATGACTCGTATGCATTTATATCTCAACCATATGTATTTTTAGAAATGTACTTCTCACTTTGATCGTGCTGAAAGTTACTAGTCTTTCTTGATAACACGCTCATCCGCCACTTTATGTACAACACTCCCAATCACGGTTAAAGTCAATATTTCTTCAGGTGCAAACTACAACTCTACGAGAACACAGTACTGTTGTGCATTACTACAGTAGTGTACGGTGTTCATTTTAGGACATTCTCACACCTCAGTCATACAACGAAAAGGCGTCATGCCTCAGACTAAAAGGCTTCAGGTCTCAGGAAAAACAATGTCAGGTCTGGTACAATTAGGCATCGGACAAAACAGCCTCAGACCAAAAGGCATCAGATGAAACAGACTCAGACAAAAAGGCATCAGACTATAAGTCATCAGTTTTGTTTTTTTGGCTATGTTTTTGTAAAACTTTGTTGGCTTTTATCCCATCATAATGCAATCCTTCAGTTATCTTTTTCTTTCTCCCCCCTTTTTATATTTATCTGTAACTATTACAAAATTGATGTAAGGTGTGTGTGCATGCATGTTAATTATGAAAAATCTATCTATTGATGGTATTCATGTAGGCTATTTATCCCTTAGCAATGTTCTATATGTTTTTGTTATGATATATATATATATATATATATATATATATATATATATATATATATATATATACATACAGTACAGTCCAGTCCAAAAGTTTGGAACCACTAAGATTTTTAATGTTTTTAAAAGAAGTTTCGTCTGCTCACCAAGGCTACATTTATTTAATTAAAAATACAGTAAAAAACAGTAATATTGTGAAATATTATTACAATTTAAAATAACTGTGTACTATTTAAATATATTTGACAAAGTAATTTATTCCTGTGATGCAAAGCTGAATTTTCAGCATCGTTACTCCAGTCTTCAGTGTCACATGATCCTTCAGAAATCATTCTAATATGCTGATTTGCTGCTCAATAAACATTTATGATTATTTTCAATGTTGAAAACAGTTGTGTACTTTTTTTTTTCAGGATTCCTTGATGAATAGAAAGTTCAAAAGAACAGCATTTATCTGAAATACAAAGCTTCTGTAGCATTATACACTACCGTTCAAAAGTTTGGGGTCAGTAAGAATTTTTATTTTTTTGAAAAGAAATTAAAGAAATGAATACTTTTATTCAGCAAGGATGCATTAAATCAATCAAAAGTGGCAGTAAAGACATTTATAATGTTACAAAAGATTAGATTTCAGATAAACACTGTTCTTTTGAACTTTCTATTCATCAAATAATCCTGAAAAAAATATTGTACACAAATATTTTGTACAATTGTACACATTAAATGTTTCTTGAGCAGCAGATCAGCATATTAGAATGATTTCTGAAGGATCATGTGACACTGAAGACTGGAGTAATGATGCTGAAAATTCAGCTTTGCCATCACAAGAATAAATTACTTTGTGAAATATATTCAAATAGAAAACAGTTATTTTAAATTGTAATAATATTTCACAATATTACTGTTTTTACTGTATTTTTAATTAAATAAATGTAGCCTTGGTGAGCAGACGAAACTTCTTTTAAAAACATTAAAAATCTTAGTGGTTCCAAACTTTTGGACTGTACTGTATATTATATATGTGTGTGTGTGTGTGTGTGATAGATTTTTTTTTTTTTTACTTTTTCTTTTTTTGAGGGGTGTTTGCAACAGTTCATTTCATTTTTTTATCAGTGAAAATTGCACTATTTCATTCACTGTTAACACATTTCATTGTGTTGTTTCAAATTGGCTGCCTCAGCGAGAGCATATAAGACATTTATGTCTATGGACCTGCACTTAATCAGTGCAAGCAACAACTAACCGGTCAGCTGACTTTGTGCATTTAAGGTGGAACCATCGTCTGCAAATAATGCACAAGATATATTAATCTCTGTGCTTTGGGTCACCTTTACACGTTGAGCTTAAGCAGCGAACCCAGTCTTTGCCATCTCTGCTGTTCAGCTGTAGTCTTTTCAGGGTACCAGTGCAGTATTGTCTGTGTGTATGTCTGTACTTCTTTTTTAAAGCGTTGCAGTTTTTCCTGTGAGAGTCCTGATCTTCGGAGGCTCATACTTCTCAATAAGGGAATGAATCCACATTCTTGCCTTAAAGCTGTTGATTGGCCCTAATGGTGTGTTGTCAATGAGATCACAAGCATTCACAATAGCAAAGACACCACAGTCATACCCATTTCCTTGTTGTGGAGTGTTCACTACATCTGACGTTTTCCATTCAGAAGCCTGAAAGTTTTCTGTTGCTGAAGTGTACATGCAAGCTTCTTTCAACATGCTGTCCACCAACAAGTCTGATTCATATGAGCACCCAAACTGGCAAGTATCTTTTCCAGCATCAGACTGCGGTGTCTCCTCAGACATAGCAGCTGTATCAGAACACTTATTCTGCTGTTTTTTCCTCCTTTTCAGCATCCATAGGAATTAGTGGAATGATGTCTACCAGAGATTCAGGCATTGAAGACAGTAAGGAGTCTGGTGCCGGGTTGACTAAATAATCATAGTCTTTTGTTCTGGGGTTTTTCCGGCCCGATTTTGTTTCATTGCCAATCCCTCTCTTCTGCATCACTGAGAGGTTGTATGTTCGCTTTGTAGCAAAGTGAAGCCCTGTAGCCATTTCTACTGCAAATATATGGCAGCATTTCCCAGTGCTGGGACAAGAGCATAACGCACCATTGGCAGTATTTTGAACTACATGTACTGATTCGTCAACAAACACTCTCAATGTTGGATTTAGACTCACAAGACCCATTTCAATGACTGTTTTAGCGAAAGATATCTAGGATGACATAAGATTAACTTCTTCAACTTTGCATGGCTCATTTTCTGTGTTGGCACTGATCCTTTTCACAATAAGAAGAGGGTATTTTCACATTCATTGCATAATTTTCCAAGCCACATTTTGCCCTCTGAAATTCAAATAAAAAGTATGACTGCATGTAGTACAGTGAGAGCACCACTGCGTCCACTGCAAGTTCTTGACATTCATTTTGGGATTTAATCATTTTGTTGATACTCTCACTTTTATTGTTTGTTGGTGTAAATGCACAGAATTGTTTAGTGTAGTATGCAGCCATGTGTTCACAAATGTCTGCTTTCAGGTGATGGTCAAAGTAGCACAGGAATCCTTCTGACCATCCTTTAGTGAAGGCATCACAGCGGGCATTAAACTCATCTGGACAGGAGGAATCAATGAGCTGCTCCACATGGTCTTTTAGGACCTTCACATCATCCTTTTGCCCCCATGTGTCTTAACCCAATATTCCACATCTCGTAAGATGTGGCTGCAGCAGAACACTACACTTATATCGGTCTTTGTCAGACACGTGATTTTGTTGTGTGTGACGTCACCGCGGCGCCATATTTGTGGTATCCCTGCTGACTGTGAGAATGAAAGAGATTACGCGAGTTGAGATAACAAGCAAATAACTCGCAAAAATGAAGAAGCACAAGAAAAAAGTTAAAATGTCATATCGCGATAAACTCACCAAAGATGCCAGGGACCGTTATTTGGAGAAATTTTCATTCATTCATAACATAGATCAGTACGAACTGACTGCAGTAAGTTGAAGTGCTGCTGACCCCGCATTGCTACCTAAATCATCATACTTAAATATTGTAAACTATCTTGTTTATGGTATAAACGCATACTAGTGAACAATTTAAAAACTATAAATATCTCGAAACCCACAACATTTCACTAATGGCTGGGTGCAGGATTTATTTATATTCTGAAGGAAGGACTGCGATAACACAGTAGTAAACGATAATGATGATGATGTCGTGTTAACTGTATATCATAAGTGCATGATTAAGGATGGTTTAGTGTTGTGATCAGGAAGAATTTTGAACTAATACTACCCCTTTTTTCATGCATTTTTTTCTTTATTGCATTAAGTACATAAACCAATGTATAACACGATAAACATTGTTCCAATAAACAAGGCATCATCATAGATGTATGTAGAATTTAATAGTGTATTTTATTATAGTACATTCTGATATAGTATACCTTTTAGAGCCAAAATAATTTGTAAATTATTGTCCTCCATCTACCTCTGTGCTGTCTGGGTCAATGACATTATGGGTCTTTTTTTTTCAAAAGGCCTTCATAATAATAAAAACAAAGATATGTCGTGCAAGTTAAATATCTGGTTTACAGATTGTGTATATTAGTAATTATCCTGTTAATACTATAAGTGCATATACCTGTGAACTCATAAAATAAATCTACAAATCACCCTGAAAAATTTAATTATACATGCTTTATTGTTCATGCAAGACTGGATAAAGCATCAGCACATTTTTACACTACAATTCTACAAAAGATTCAAACATGCGTTGTCAGATTGGATGGTTTCTCTGTGAAAATCTCAAAACAGTCAATAATCTCTGCTACTCTGTATTTAAACAAAGGAGACATATTTCTGTGCAAATCATCTGTCTGCCCATACAGCTGAAAGCTTCAGGTTTGCATATAGATATGACAAATATGAAACAACAGTTTCATTGAATGTTCTGTATACTGTCTCAGGGGAAACATGAGAAGTGTTGTGCAGGCAGATCAAATCTGAGGTACATTAAGGTTCACAGAAGCATTTGAAATTTGTATTTGTTGCGTCTGGAATCAGAGGCACCAAAAAAAAAAAAAACTGTAATAACGCCATAAAGGTTCCCAGGTTTGGCAGACACGTATAGTACATTAACATCATCCAACATCATCTCCAAAACAAACATCAGACATCCTGTACATATCAAGTCGGTTTACTTCTGCACATGCAGATCACCATCTCCTCCAGCCTCCTGCATCTTCTCAGTGTGAAGATGATCACTTTCTCCAGTCTGATGGACCATAGTGTCAGCTGACTGACTTGGGTAAAGTTGGTTTTATATTCGCACATTCGGACATCCGTATTCAATAGCCTTGTTAATCACACTACATTGGACATTCAGTGCACATTCACAAGTAAATATGCCATTAAACAATACTTGCCTATTTTGATCGACTGTGAAAAATGTTGTAAGTTGACAATCGTCGGTTGTCAATATCATGTCGCTGCTTAAAATTCGCAAACGTTAATTTATTGCATATTTATTGGAAAGTCTGAATTTATCAGAAGTCTGAATGTGCGAATATAAAACCAACTTTACCCAAGTAGCTGACTGCATTGTTTTTCCTTACTTAGTGTCTGTGTGTGCATCTCAATCAGCTCTGAGCTCTCCTGATCAGTGCCCTAACTACTGAACTAGGGAGCTGATTGAGACACAGCCTGTGTTTAATGCTGATGTGGCCTTAATGTAGGGAGGGATGGTGTCCAGTTGGGTCAGTCTCCATAATCTTTAAGCAGGCTGATCTGCAATGAAATCAGAAGGTTTTTAGCTACATAACATAAGACCACAGCTGTAAAAAGTAGTCAGAAAATTAGAATCAGCATATGGATACAGAGCAAAAATGTCGTACCTTAAGTATATCAAATAAAAATGCCTTAGCAAAATTAAGAATAAAAAAAAAATGTAGACATATTCAAGTAAAGGGATTCAGTTTAAATTGACTATTGTTTCATAGCACATACAATCCAAAACAATGCGTTGCTATAACGTTTGCTACTTTAGAAAACAGAAATCTCTAACTCACCTTTGTGAAAATGTAGAGAGCAAGCATACGTGAATGGAGATATCTTGACGAAAGTGATGTTTTGCATCTCACCGCGGCAACCCATGCGATCCGGCGCCTCTGTTACTGCCTCTACATACTCTCCGTACAGCCTTTTTTCAAGTAGGAAACCGACTAAATCTAATCTCGTAGTAAAGTTTTTGACATTTTCTACCGTGGGACATATTATTGCAGCTTTTCACACAACAAAAGTGTGCCATTTTTACAATGAAAAGAAGCCAAAGAAGAAACAACTCTGCACTGATACAGAGATTGTTTGGATACCTCACAAATGGCGGCGACACCCATAATGCACTTCGGTTTTCACGAGTGTGACGTCACCTGACAAAGACCGATTGGTGAAGTTTTTTTCCAAAGCACCTACAATTCCTTTCTCCCCGTCAACTGTCACTTGTATCTTTTGGAGTCCATTCCCAGCTTTCCCAAAATCTCAGTCAAAAATTTCTCATTGTGCTGCATGAATTTACGTTTATGTAACATGAAGCCACCTGGATACGCAGGGTCATTGACCAGTGCAGTGTTTCTCATTGCCAGGACAGACACATGAAAATCCCGCATTTGAAATGTGTCATAGTTAATCATTTGTGGGTAAGCAAACCTCACTGATTCCTCCAAGTTTGCACATGCCAAATCAACAATGTCTGTCATCTCTTCATAAACAAGAAGGTCCGGGAATGTAGAAATATGCCATATGAAACCGGGTAGTTGGTATGCCAATTCATGCAAACTGAACAGTTCATCTTGTGTGAAATACCTGTGGATTAACATGAATAAAGTTCATATCTCACTCTGGTGGGCGTTTCATGAGACAATCCTGTATGATATAACATTTGTTAGCTAATTGATTACTCAAAACCATGCGAATAGCATATCATACTGCCCACACGATATAACTTCACATTCCTAATCCACATACGCATAAACATGCAACAGAACACTGTAAATAGTCTCAGTACCATTTACAATAAGATATTTAGTAGATTTATACACTTTTTAACTTAATTCACTCATAAAATGCAGAGCTCAGAAAAACACTTACCTCTCCCCGGCATAACCAATGTGAACTGGCGAGAGGCGCGCAGGCACTTGAAAATGGCGTCAGCAGAGCGCCAGAAGAAAATGTCAAAATAAAAGTTTCTAAATAGTGAACAGTAGAATCAACATATATTACTTAAAGAAAAACGGAAATAAATAAATATAAAATATAATAGAAGGATTTTAGTGAAAAAGCAATGTGTTACATTTAACTTGTATTTACTTTTAACTCGTTACACATGTTTTAGCCAGGACTGTTTTGTAGATGTTTGAAGGGGCTTGACCTTGGTCATTTAGAAGAATGTCAGAGAAAAGTTTTTTTTTTTTTTTTTTTTTTTGGGAATAAACACTCTGTCTGTTTTGGCATTTCCATTAGGGTTTTCACTCTTTTTCAGCAATAATTTTCCAGGACTTTTCCTGGACATTTTCAATTTTACCACAACAGGAATAAAAGACTAGGATCATGCCCTAAAAGACATAGCTAGTTTATTGCCATGACTTAACTATAAAATCAGTTTTTAATATGAGCTCTAAATCATACATTATGACTATAGAAGCTTGTTTCCGCTAACAGAATTAAAACTAAAAAAAGGCAATTGCAACTTACTTTAACTTTTTATCTCTCTATTCTGACTTTTATTCTCTTGCAATTGCGAGTTTACATAATTGTGATTTGATAATCACAACTGCAAGACAAAGTCAGAACTGTGTGATATAAACTTGCAATTCTGACTTTTTCTTGGAATTGCAAGTTTATATCTTACAATTCTAAGAAAAGAAGTAAGAATTGCAGAATATAAACTCTCAAATGCCAGAAGAAAAAAAAATCATAATTGTGAGAAAAAAGTTCAGAATTGCATGATAAAAACTCACAATTCCGACTTTTTTTCAAAAAAAAAAAAAACAAAAAAAAAAGATTAATCATACATCATGACAAATTGTTCATTGGAACTGTTTTAATGTTTTGTTTTACTATTTGAAAATAAAAATATTAGTCAAAGACAAAGTCAATGAACAACAAAGAAATCCATAACATATAATAAAATATGTGGCAGGTGACATCTATTTTCTGCCAGTAAGTTTTGGAAGATCATTATCTTTGCAAGACGGACTTTTCAGGATAAGAAATTGATTAGAAATGAACTCCTAAAACTTTCTGCCAGATTCTGGAAGATAAATTCTTCAAAAAGTGGTACAAGAGGATGTTGTGCTGGTCCTTCAGGAGTCACTCTCAATCTGTCTGTCTATAAAACCTATTAAAAAAACAAACAAAAAAAACAGTCTTCTTGTATTTCACTATAATTTAGTATGTGATTCTTAAGTGGTTGTCATTTTTTAGGATTCTTTACCTAACCTAAGTCTCTGAGATCCTGACACCTTGCACTTCTGAAGACTCCAGGTAGGTTTCAGTTCTGGAAAATGGTGGCACACTTAATGCTTTGTGGACGACTGAACGGACCTCCTTTCTGCAGGCCTCTCCAGGCCAAGGCCTGGAGGCCTGCAGGCCTCAGCCTACAACCCAGCCATGTGCTCATCTATAAGTTGTTTCATAATAATTCATCCAACGCAGAAGATACTGGCAACAACTTCGGACTGAATCCTCAAGATCTCTCCTCAGATGGCAGATCCGATGCTCCTTAGCCTAAAGGCATCTTGCAAGTATCATACATTTAAACACTAAATAGCGATTTAGTATTGATTTGTAAAACTTACCTTTGTCAGCAAAGGTGTTTTATTACTGAGGAAACTGATGATTCTTTTCCAGATTGTCTTTGACTTTTTCCTATAGCTCTAGTAACAGTACCTCTTCCGGTTCAACTCTATCATTGCTCATTCTTACCTACATATGTGTGTGATCTGCGTGTATGTTATGTGTTTGTTAGTTTAGTTATGTGTTTGTGAGTTAGATAATAAAGACTATGCACAATACATGTTTGGTTCTGACTCCATCTGCTAATAAATTGCCTCTTAAGTGATTTAGATCCTGACTAAATGCTCTAAGAAGCACGGTACAATAAGAATGTTATTTTTCCATAACCTGGAAATGAACATTTCTTAGAATTAATAAACAATCAACATTGAGTGTTCACTGGACAACAGGTTAATTGACTGTAATATTAAGCTTAATGTAGCTACATCCAGTTAATCTGATTGACAGATTTACATATTCATAATTAATCATAATTAATAATCATATTGAGTTATGAATACATTTTTTTTCCCCTTTGAGTTAATTCGCTACAACCGATATTAAAATATTCACTTTTAACACAATTGAATAAATCATTATGTTTTCTCCAGAGTTCAACAATATTTTCAGGCCCAGTAACCCCTTCAATAGTAGAAGGTTGGGGGACTTTAGTAGCATTCATTACTTTCACTTCTTTCCAAAAATTCTGCACTTCATTTTGTAACAGTTTTTGGGCTAAAGAGTCAGCACTGACTGTTTGCTCATTATTTTTTATGAATCGTACAGCATATTTAAACTGTTTAACTGTTTGTCTCTTCACTTGCATTCCATCCCGGTCTAACATTATGTTGCTTATACCTTCTGTTACAGAATGATTTACTAGCATAAGTTAGCCCTGTCACTATTTCATCATACATATGACAGAGAACATCTTTATGATTCTGGTTAACACAATTGATATCACTGCAAATTAATGCTTCATGAGGAATTTAAACATTTCCTAGGTAATTTTCAGTCAAACTGTAATAATACTGTAGATCATACTCAGTGAGTTTAGCCCACTCAACTTTCACATTTTGTGTATGGTTATCCTTATCAATGAGCTCAGGCAGGCTCTCCAGATTCAACATAAAAGAGACAGGTATGTGGTCTGTTGTGGCCATCCCATACAAGATCTCAGCCTTCACAATACTTCCATGAGCATCAGCGGTGCATATACAGGTCGAGCCATGAAGTAGTGTTCCAAGCCTCACTCACAAATGTATAGCTGTCATGGGGCAAGAGGGTCTTACTTGACAAGCATAGCTTGTTACTCTGACAGAATTGGGTTAAATGCTGACCAAATGAGGACTTCACATCAGATATGTCTGCGTTAAAATCACCCATTACATAAATACAAGTACATTCACTCTCTTCAATAAAAGAGTTAATAAAAGCCAGTCTTTGAAAGTACTCTACTTCATTGTCAGGACTTTCATATGGTGTGTAAACATTTAAAACTATGAACACATTATTATTAATGGCAACTTTGATTCCAATACACCAGTTGACATTCAGTCTGATCACACTGATAACCGGATCATATTTCTTGCGCCAAAATATGGCCACTCCACCAGGTATTCTGCCATGCACAATTCCCAGACTCAAATCTGTTGTGGACTCTCCTGCCCCGTGAAAGTCATTATCAACAGAATTAAGTTTGTCCAGCTCTTGTTTGTTTGTATACACAAAATGTCTGTGTTCTCAAATAAGCAATCAACAACAAGACGTTGTGCTTTATCTGCTGCAGTTTGTCCCAGACCCTGATAGCAAACGTACTCGTATCTCAGAGACGTCTATTTGATGTGTGTGTTTACGTCTGGAAGACGTATTTTTTAGAGTGTTTGCTCATCTGCAATACGTCTATAGGACGTTGCTTGTCAGATGTCAAATAGACGTTTAGAAGATGACTTTAAGATGTTTATCATTTAGAATGTGTGTAAAACTGACATCTTAAAGATCAGATGTTTGTAAACAGCAGATGCTTTCCAGATGAAGTGATCTTTAACAGACATCTTGCAGACGTACGTGTGCTATCTGGGGACGCAGTCCACAAGTGTTATACGACACGATCCTCATTGTAGAAAGTTTAAATTATCTATTGCACATTGACCACATTTGGCTTGCCGACTCCAGGAAACACCCCCGGTTTTTATTTTTTCGCACTTCAAAAAAGCATTGTACAAATGCCCCTTCTGGCCACAAAACTGGGTCATACATTTCTTTAACATCGTCACACTCCGCAGTAACTTTAAATGAACTATATTGGTTCTGCACAGAGACTATCTTTGCACACGTAACTTTGCGACCAAGCTTTTCTTGCAAATAAAGCGACAGCATATTCGCATCTAGGTCCGGTGTGAACTTTGTGGCAAAAACACTCCCCAGTTTCGTCCTCACAGTCTGAATACTATTCCCAGAGCCGGTTTCAACAATACCGCTTCTCTTATCCCGCTGGGTTTGCTTATTTACCCGGGGCTTGGGTATCTCAGCCGTGGTAGCAGCCCGTAACCAAGATTCTCTGCGTTTAGCAACTGTGCTCCAAGTTGTTGTAGTCACCACAGCATTAGCACTCTCCTCAACCGCGCCTTCCACTGGGGGCTCAGCGCTTTTCAGTCCGTCTCCGCTCCAGTTTGGCCGCTGTACTGGCGTGTTTTCCTCGGCAACTTGATCAGAGGTCTGCGGTAGTGTGTCAGGGCCGTGTTTCTCTGACGCAACGCAAAGATCAGTGGAGACTTTCACCTGCGCATTCATTCCCTGCTTCATGGCAGATATGTCCATACTCAATCGCTCAATTTTAGAGAGCAAGCATGAGACGTCAGTACTGTTGAGGGACACAGGCGGTAGCTCATCCAGGTGATGTGAGACAAAGCGAGGAATTTTGTCTCCACATTCATTTAGCAGTGCAAGGCAGCTTTTGACATTATTTATGTCCTTTTGCTCCCCTCTGCGTTGAATATAATGCTGTGTAGACCCCGGGCAGAGTTCAAACAGGGTTTTTCTTGATCTCGTAATCCACTCGGTTGGGAAGTGACATGTGGCTAACAACACAAGATCGTCCTGAGCCATTGTCTTCATTTTAATGACTAAAAAATTTAAAAACTCATCCTCCACAATGATCTTTCCATCGGAGGCAGTGTAAACCTCAGGTTTTTGTCTCAACAGAGAGACAGCAGGCTCTCCACTTGTCTGCGTCTCATGACCGGCTGCCATGTTTTTTCAGCTCAGTCCTTATCAACAAGGAGCAGAACAACAGCATCACACACATAAGTCAAACAAAATACTGAATTATGGTTAACATGTGAAAGTTGTTTGGCTCATTTCCTGTATCCACCTCCCCCAGCTCTTCCTGGAGCATGAGGAGTTCTGCCATTGATGCATCAATTTCTGAGTCAGCAGCATTTGGGCTTCACCTCTTCACAGCATCTGAGGGAAGAGAACATGATGCAAAAAACATTCAAATTTGAGGTAAATGACATGTACTTAATTTGAAAATGTCTTTATGGTTCTACCACTAAATTTAAAATACAATGGAACAAGATTGTGTCCATTTCATGAATGGTTATCAACATGTATTACTTTTTATTTTACTGTATAATAATCTTGTCAATAATAGATGTTCTGCATTAAATGTGCATTACATTAGCGAGGAGAAAAACAAAACAGGAGGTCTTTTAGAGAATTACCCCTGATTTTTTCAATTTCATAAGGCTAAAATTACCTTGAATTACAAAGTATAAAGGTGTAGCCTTGAATGGCTTCTTTTCATGGTTGCCACCGCCCCTCATATTGAACTTCGCCATTAGGGCATTTGACATGATTCTGTGAAAAAAATACTCGGGATTACTTTGTCTCAGATAAATTACCACGTAAGGTCAATGTTACAATTAACAGTAATGTGCAGCATGCAATGTTAAAACATACATTTTCACAACCAGTCATCTATCATGTCATGTCAGTGCTATGAACTATGACCTTATCCATGTTCACAGTTTTTGTGAAATAATGACTGTCATTTATGACTTACACTTAAATTATGTTTTGATTTCTTGTTTTCCGTCTGTCTGACTGTGAGTCAGTATGGACACCTTAAAACTTCTGAACAAGTGGTGAGTGACAGATTAAATCCTGAATTCAAGTAATTTAAAAGGCTATGTTTATTATGGTGGCAATCATATATATATATCCTGAAATATTATGCAGCACTACAACCTATCATTGCAAGGTAAAGATAGATAAATACAGACAGACAGATAAATAAATAGAAAGACAGACAGACAAATACAGATAGACATACATAAATAGACAGACAGACAATTCAGATATACAGACAGACTATTACACCCGCTAGAGTAAGAGGCAATAAAAGAAAAGACCGGACAACTTCTAGCAGGCTGTCAGACCAAAAAAAGAAGCAGCAACGGAAACACATTAAATAGTAATGATATTTTGTCATGATCATGAGTTGGAGTGCCCCGTTTAGCCACCAAAGGGCACTCCAACATGGACTATTGTTCACCTAAACTACATTACCCATACTCACCTCCTGGACTCATTATCCCATGTCATTGCACCCAGCTGTTTTGTGTTTCCTCATTAGTGTCTGTCTATTTAGTCTCAGTTGTTTCTACCTTATTTGTTGGTCCGTTGTTTTTGTTACGTGCACTTTTGTATTCCTGGCTTTCTGTTATGTGGACTGTTTCTTGGAGTTTGACCCTTGTCTGTTTTTTGGATTTACCAATAAATGCTGCAACTGGATCCTAACATCTTGTGTCTGTGTGCAACCGTGACAGAACGAACCAACCATGCAAGGATCCAGCAGCAGGAGAGTCAAGCCACCGACCAGCACACAGGGAAGTTGGAACAGTCCCCAGGATTTGGCTGGGCTTCGGCAGAGGGGTATGGAGGTGCGGAAATTCACCCAACGGTTTTGATCGCGGGCAGAGAAATTTAATCTCCCTGATTTGGTCCTCAGGGACATGTTTAATCAGTGTCTTGATGACCCCCTGCCGCAATGGGAGATGGAGTTTGTGGGGAATTTAAGTTTCTGGAATTTCTCTAGTTATCTGTACCTGCGCAAGATTGGGCAGGTTCGATTACCTCCAGCACCCCCTCCAGTCCATCAATCCAATCCAGAGCCCGCTCCAGCCTATCAGTCCGCTCAAGTCTGTGGATCCGCTCCAGCCCGTGAGCCCGCTCCAGCCCGTGAGCCCGCTCCAGAGGCCACAGAGGAGGTGGGCACTGAGTCTCCGCTTCCCACACGTAAGAGGAGGAAGAGGAGGAGGAAGTCATCCCTCAAGGCCTGGAGGCCTTCCCAGAGCCCGCTCCAGCCAGTGAGCCCGCTCCAGCCAGTGAGCCCGCTCCAGCCAGTGAGCCCGCTCCAGCCAGTGAGCCCACTCCAGAGCCCGCTCCAGCCAGTGAGCCCACTCCAGAGCCCGCTCCAGCCAGTGAGCCCGCTCCAGAGCAGCCTGCTCTCCTGGTCAGTCCTGTCTTGGCCCAGAGGGCTGTGCTTACTTTTTATGTTTTGGCTGTCCTGCGTGCGTTGAGGATAGACTCAAGCTCTATGGACTTTGGAGCAGCCCGCTGTCGTCCCAGAGCAGCCCGCGCAGCCCGCTGTCGTCCCAGAGCAGCCCGCGCAGCCCGCTGTCGTCCCAGAGCAGCCCGCGCAGCCCGCTGTCGTCCCAGAGCAGCCCGAGCAGCCCGCTGTCTTCCCAGAGCAGCCCGAGCAGCTTAAGCAGCTTAAGCTTAAGTTGATCGTAGCTCCATTGAAACCAATGGAGCTACGATCAACTTAGGCTTACGATGCTTTTGGGAAAACGCTACCCTGTCAGTTCCTCCAGCGCCGCCCTGGCATTCAGCCAGGACCCCGATCTTCTTAGAGGAGGAGGGGGTACTGCCATGATCATGAGTTGGAGTGCCCCGTTTAGCCACCAAAGGGCACTCCAACATGGACTATTGTTCACCTAAACTACATTACCCATACTCACCTCCTGGACTCATTATCCCATGTCATTGCACCCAGCTGTTTTGTGTTTCCTCATTAGTGTCTGTCTATTTAGTCTCAGTTGTTTCTACCTTGTTTGTTGGTTCGTTGTTTTTGTTACGTGCATTTTTGTATTCCTGGCTTTCTGTTATGTGGACTGTTTCTTGGAGTTTGACCCTTGCCTGTTTTTTGGATTTACGTTTTTTGGATTTACCAATAAATGCTGCAACTGGATCCTAACATCTTGTGTCTATGTGCAACCGTGACATATTTATAAGTCACACACAAAGAAAAAAGCAACAACCACAACTTGGTAGAAATGAAGGGACCCACGACTGTAAAATGATTCTGCCAGTGTAAACTTAATAAACATTTACACATATTTGGAAATTATAGGCTACGCTGCATATAAAAAATGGGCTTTTAATGCATTAGTCATAATGAAATAAAATAGCAAGTAATATAATGAATTCCAAGAATGAATAAGTAAACTTAAAAAATATACTCAAACTTAACTTTAGATACACTACAACTTCAGGATATTAAATAATGTATTTTTTTAAATATACTTCCAGTGCATTTGTAATGATGGGAGACTCAGGCAGAGATCCATTTGCAAGCTTTTATTTAAAGTAAGCATAGTCGTACAGGCTGGGTCGAACAGGGGCAAACAGGAACAGCAAGGGACAGGCAGAGTCGTAGTCACACTGCAAAAAATGCTGCTCTTAGAGTTTGTCTTGTTTCTAGTCAAAATATCTTAAAGTTCTTAAATCAAGAAGCATTTTCTTGACAAGTAAAAATTATTTTCTTGTTTTCAGGAAAAATAAGTCAAAATTTGACTTTCTTTGACATTATTATTTATATTTGACAAATTTTTTTCCTTAAAACAAGCAAAATAATCTGCCAATGGGGTAAGCAAAATAATCTTATTTCAAACCAAGAATAAGCTATATAATCTTGTTTTCAGTTTGGACTAAGATTATTTTGCTCAACCAAAAAATAGGTGAGGAATGGAAAAAGTCCAGTTGAACAAGTCACTGTTGGGCAGGGCAGGATGAAAAGAGAACTACTTCTTCAAAAAGATCTCCTCTGCGAGGTGGCCTGCCTTCCACAAGAATCTGGAGGTTATGTCCTCATACCCCACGCCATGGCATGGAGCACAAATCTTAAAGGTTGAATTTAATCTAATCTCTATTTTAATTAACTGTAGAAGAGTATGTAATCAAGATTAATCATGGCAAAGCTCACAGTATCATGGGAAGGGATCATGTATCTTTCTTGTTGAAGCTACTGAAGCGGTTTGGAATTACTGGATCGAAGCAAAAGGCGGCACCCGGGGAACTGGCTGAGGAGGCAGAGAAAGGGAGATTCTGGTTATGGCTCAGAAGGAAAGACCCCAGGTGGGGAAACTAAGGATCACTGGGTCAGCAACAGGGAGCGGTAGGGAGACGTCCCTTCCACTGCCCCACCATCCAGAGATGTTCTGAGATTAATAGGGGGGAAACATCTGTGATGGGTGGCTTCCAGCTGATGACCTTGTGGCCCATTGGCACCGGCGGAGGTGCAACAGGCAGAAATGCCCTGCAGGTATTAAGGACCTGTGCTTCTATCTAGAAGAGTACACTGTTAATGATTTTAATCATGTTAGGTGTTCCTGTAGCTGAACTAGTAGAATAAGGTGCTAGCAATGTCACAGGTTTAATTCTTAGTGACCACATTCTGATAAAAATCTATACTTTCTCCTATTCTACAAGCTAATATGGATATGGACTTATGCTAAATAAAAAAAATAACATCTCAAATGCATTTTAAAGCAACATGCATTTACTGTCTTTTTCAGGCCATGTATGCCAGGGCTGTGTAGGTGGAGAATGGAAGGGACACGGGGTGGGTACAGTTCCTAATAATTGAATAGACATAAATAAAAAAACAGTTAGATGGCCAAACACTAGAGTAAAAGAAGCATTCAAGATGAAAAAAGACCCCCAGGACGACTGGCTGATGTTTCAACTAATTAAGAGAAAAATGACTTAAGATAAGTTTAGATTAAAGAATGGTTCGAAATATTGTTTATTACATTATTAGTATGTTTAATACACAATTTACACAATTGTATGTGACTTCTAGGTAATGTTCGTGACTGTGAAAACTATAACCTGACCAGCCAAGCTGAGGAGGAAGAGGAAGAGGTAGTGTTTGGGGGCAAGAGGAAAAGAGCAAACAAAAAAAAAACATTTGATGACTATGTTGTTGGTATGTTTCTCACTGAATAAACAAATCTCAAACATTGAAATCTATTAATTGAACACCATTTTTCACCAACATTCATGCTTTAAAACAAATGTTGATTTGCACTCTTGACAGATTCTGATGAGTTGGAGGAGGAGAGCATTATGGGTAACTATTTCATATGATGGCATTATATTCATTACACATTAATTATGTTGGAGATGGATATTTCTTACTTTTGATTTAAATTGCATCTTTGTAGGAAACAAGCTGCCCCCCTTTCCCATTGCACCAACAAAGTTAAAGCCAATTATGAATGGAGTAGCTGAAAATTCAACTTGTGAGTATTGATGACATAATTTGTTAAATACAAAAATGATTTATTATACATAACATAAAAGCCATTACAGGTTTATTTTTTCATGTTTCAGACACTGAAATTCCAGCCTTGCCCAGTCCACTTGAGTTTGCTGGTGGGTCTGGGGGCAGAATGTCCACATCCAGTGAGTATTTATTCATCACATTAAATCAGCCACTCTTTTGTTTAAGAAACAATCATGCTAAATAATAATGTTCTTTGTGTGTTTTTCAGACTCTCCACATGCAAAACACAAGAAAACAGGGCAAAGCATCACATCAGGGCACAGTAATGGTTCAAGGCACAGCAACCGGTCAGATCCATTTAGTGTTATATGATATGAGATCAAATAAATGACACTTTATTTATAGTGTTGTTGGGTAGAGTTGTCAAAATTACCAGTACTTCAGTATCAAGTTGATACTTATATTTAATTTGTGTTTGTGGTTATGATTGCTCTGTGAAGAGAGTCAACGATTTTCATTTTGGTGACAACAAAAATTCATGTTTTAAAGCAGGAAAAAACAAGACAAAAGATAAATAAGACACAAAATAGTGCCAAAATAAATGAGGAACAGAATGCAAACAGACAAAGAGTAAACATGTATTATAGCAATAAACAAACATGTTAAAGTGATAAAAATGAATATAAATAAATGAACAGGTCCAATGATGGCTCCAAGGACTACAGTGTCAGGTCCAGACACAGCACTGGATCCAGGAATGTAAAGCCCGCCCAACAGGCCCAACGGTGGTTTTCCCACAGGACGGGGAAGGTTTCTTGCACGTTCGGTCTTTTCAGTGTGTCAAGGTAGTTTAATTAAACTCCATTTTATTATGACCTTGAATTTAGGTTGGAATGCCAATTGATTATTGACCATTTCTATTTATAATTTAGACATTTGAATATTATATTTAACTCTTTACTCTTATTGTATTCATTCATTCATTAATTCATTCAATCTAAAATTATTTTGTTTAGTCCCCATAGATCTGTATACACTTGAATTAAAGTAACACTATCTCTAGTCTAGTCAGAGGTCACAACCACTACTACAGATAAGCCGAGGAATATTACTTCTCTGATAGTAGCTTTGGTTTGGTTATGCCATGGTTTCCCATGTTCACTTAGCTAGAGCAACATTACAATAAACAGAGGTAAGGCTCACCCTATTTAGGTTGGTCGATCAACATTTTGTTGTCCTAAACGGAAATTCCCTTTTTAGCCTTTACAGTCTAAGTACACTTGAACTAATGTCAAGCGTTAGTCAATGTAAATGTATCATGCCAATTACTTAATCAATTCAAAGATGATCAATACAAAACATCAAATGCTCAAAAATAGAGTTAAAGATGAATACCTGACATTAGAAAATAGACATTGCTGAGTGTCCTGGACACTAAATTGTCATATACAATATGCCAGTTCAAGTATATAACAATTAGTTCAAACTTTGACCTGTGAAGGGCAGTAATACACTCAGCAGCGTCTACACTGCTGGAATTCAAATAGAGAAGAAGAAGAAGAAGAAGAAGAAGAAGAAGGGTGCTTCTCAATATCCCTCCTCGTTTCCTCGTTCCTCTGTTCTCCATCCTATGACCCGGAAACCGATCGAGCTCAGCCATCTTGAAGGACATCTTAATTCTCTAATTGCACTGTGAGGAGGTGAGGATCGAGGAGTGAGGAGGCTTCCCGAGGAGTCATGAGCGAGGATACACAGGTGCATCCTTTGTGGAAGTCTTTCTCATCGAGAAACATGACGCACGCATAAATTCTCCTCCCTCTTCATATCTGTCACAATAATTTAAATAGATGCTTTAATGTATGCAGTTTAAATAAACTTTACATCTCACATATTTCAACGGGGCATCTTGTTTTATTAATATTTATAATATATATATATATTTTTTTTAAATAGCCAAACTTTAACAACATGTGGGTAGATCCCTTGAGTGCAGCTGATGACGCTTTGAAGAGACGCTAAAGGGAGCGAGGATATATCATTTCACTTGATTCAATTCATCCGTCCTCGCGTCTTTTCCTTGTTTCCTTCCCTCACATCCTGAAGGGGTGGAGCTAAGACGCGAGGAAAGGAAACGAGGAGAGGAAACGAGGATGCACAAATAAGAATTGAGAAGCACCCGAAGAAGAAGAGAGCTATTTCAAGATGAGCATTTATGGTTAAAATGTATAAAATAAACAAATAAAATTAAAAAAAATGAGCGATGTTTTCTCTAGATAAGACCCTTATTTCTCATCTGGGATCATGTAGAATGCTTTGAAGCTGCAATGAAACTAATTTTGACCTTCAACCATTTGGAGTCCATTGAAATCCACTATATGGAGAAAAATCCTGGAATGTTTTCATCAAAAACCTTCATTTCTTTTCAACTGAAAAAAAAAAGACATGAACATCTTGGATGGGGGTGAGTAAATTATCAGGAAATTTTAATTAGAAAGTGAACTAATTCTTAAGAAACAGATTCAGTATGTGGCTCATAAGAGATCTGTCCCTGAATGGACGTGTTCTGCTCTCAAAAACAGAAGGATCTCAAGGTCTGTTTATATATGGATGTCAGCAGATGCTCCAAACAATGTTGTCAGGGAATTAGACAAGATTCTTTATGATTTTATTTGGAGGAAGAAAATACACAATTTACTGAAAGATATTCTAAACAACAATAGAGACTTTGGTGGCATTGAAGTTTTAAATTTTACAGATCCTGATAATGTGTTTAAGATAAAATAGATAATTGGATTTATTAAAAATAAAGATGCATGGAATGTTTTCATATTTAAGTCTTTGGGTGGCATTCACTTTCTTTTAAAATGTATTTTTTTGGTCAAAAAAATCCCAGTTAAACCGGCAAACTTTCATAAGCAGGCACTGCTGGCTTGGCAATTAATCTATAAAAATAATGTTTCACCGCATCAATACTTCATATGGAGTAATAAAGACATCTTGTATAAAAAGAAGTCAATCTTTAATCAGAAATGGGATGTTGGATGTAATTCTTACTGTTAGTCAGTTGCTTAATGAACAAGGTTTACTTTTAACATATTCTGAATTTATCAATAGATTTATGATTCCTGTAAGGCCAAAAGAATCTACTAAATATGAAAATATTAACTGGAAAAGAGTATGGTAATAACAAATACGCTTTATTTTATTAATAATAAAATTAGAGAAGTATCCTATAAAATTGTACACAGAATTTACCCTGTCACGGAGTTGCTTGAACATTTCCATTTGAATATTGAAAACTGATGTGAATTTTGTGGCAATGCCAAAGAATCTGTGACTCATCTTTTTTTGATTGTATATATTAAAAAAATGTGTTGGTTGGATGTAATTTATTAATTTAATTTAATTTATTATTTTAATTTATTGGAATGTGTATACAAATTGATCTGTATGTGGTCTTTTTAAAAAAAAAAAAAAAAAATTATTCCAAAAGCACCATGTGCTTCTTTATACAACTTTTTATTTTACTTGGAAAATATCACATTCATGTGAAAAAATGTTCTAAGCCAAACTTTGAACATTTTATAAAAGAGATTAAACAATATGGTACTACATCAGACAAAATTAAGAAAAAAAAAGCAAGAAAGACAAATGAACCTTTTGTTACTTTAAATTGTTATAATTTTACCCCTGGCATGAATTATTTCACTTTACATATTCTTATGTTTAATTGTTTTGTACTTGTTGTGAGTTGTATATGCTTGTACAAATCTTTGTATATATTTGTTTGCATTAATTAAAAAAATAAATAAATAAATAATGTTTATTACGTTATATGGAGAGGGCGGGGTTTATGACCTATACTGCACTCAGCCACCTGGGGGCGATCGAGACGCTTTGGCTTCACTTTCAGAACTCTTGTGGCGCTTGATAAGGAGGAGATCAACATCTGAGGAAGATCAGGTTCATCAACAGTGTTCAAAGGTAAAATAACTCGCCTACCGTTATTAATAAGTAAAATTAATGTAAAAGTCATTGTATATGACAGTCATTAATGTAAAAATTAGATATTGAGCTAACTAAGGCCTATTTAAATACATATGGATATATTAAGCCTAAAGTACCCGGAGATGTACCAAGCGTTTGTTTGTAAATAATAACTTCATCTATTCTGTCTCTTAAGTACAATGAAACATTAGTATTTTACTTAGGATCTATTGGCTAAACAGATAATAAGATACAATCATAGTTGGCACTTAATATTTCTGTATATGGCCAAATCATTCACAAAATCGTACATAAAGGAATGTTTACGCTCAGGCTCGAAGCGTCTAAGCCAATAAGATTTGCTGAATTATAAACCAATGAAATTGTGCCCCGCCCCTTCGCCCAGACCGCTTGGAATCGTGGAACGCGTTGTTGTGATGTCACAGTGCGCGCAGCCGCTTCATAAATCGAGTCAGTTGAAATTCAGCTCTTTGTCGGAGTTTGAAGCTGCTCGATGGTCTTGCGATCGATCTGTAGTACTGAGTGTTACAAGTCTACCGCTAGAACCAACAGGCAAATACAGTGTTCACAGCTCGTTGAGATGGAGCATCTGGCGACTGTTAAATTGGACACTATGTTTGCCAACTTTCCACTGGAGCTGGAAAGCTGCAGCAGCTTTGGCTCGTTCGAGGACGCTCAAGTTGAGCCGCTGAGTGGCGCTGTGAAGCCGGCTGACAGAAAGCCCTGCAGTAGCAGCTGCCAACAGCTCCCAACAGAGGCGCCTCGACCACCGGCTGTCCCTAGAGTCGCCTGGGAGGACGATTCAACAGGTAACTGACAACGTTAATGAATCAAAAATGACATTATATATCAAAAATAAACCGCAGGAGACAATTACTTTGTGACTTCTATGTAACAGCATCAGCACTGTGTTTTTAACTTTTCAAGTGTTCTTGGAAATTTGCTGTGTTCAGAAACAATGAAAAGCTGCTAATTATTCACATGAACTCGCTGCATTAGGACAGTTTTACTCGTGAATCATGTAGCTGTAATCTGTGCTGATAAAAACAATGTTTCTAATCAACATTCATTCATATACTGTCTATTGTGTATTTTTTTTAAATATATATATTTTGCATGTTGTTATTTCCTGTTTACTTCTTCTATTTTATTATCTGTGTCTTGTCACTGTCATTCTGTCTCTCATGTGTAAACATACCTGGCAATAAAGCTCTTTCTCATTCTGATTGTTTGCAGAAAAGCGCACACAATGGAGGAAACTTTTTGCTGGCCTCCGGAGAGCGTGGAAGTCTAAGAAAGAATCCATCCAAACCCAGGAAGAAACCAAAGTGTGTGCTTTTGTGCCTGAGGATCCATCGCAGGAGCTTCCACACACATCCGGCGTGGATCCGACAGGCACAGATCCGTCTGAGGCAACAGACCGTGAGTCTCCAGATATTACCACTCTGATTCATGTCTATGTCAGCCTGATGCTTCTGGGTTTAGTTTTCATTTTTCCTCGTCTTCTGCTGATCTGCACAGGTGTATTTCGTCACAAGCAGATGCTGCTGGAGTTCATTCTCATGCTGTATATTAACATGTTGTGCATTTTTCAGGATCCTTTGAATCTCTTTATTATGTGGCAAAGAAACTGAAGTCAAGACGTGGTGTCAGTAATCATATAGGATTTCGCTACTCCGATGACAAACTAGTATGTTTCCCTTTGTGTATACACATATATATTCATATATTCTGTATATTTCTGTCTTTACTCTTTCAGTCCTGATGAAAACATCAGTGTTTACAGTTTTGATTAGATTACCATGTACACAAACAAAAATAAGTTTACAAAAATGTTCTTCATTTTTCAGGTGTTCATCCAATTTATTAAGAAGAACCGGCCTGAGAAACTAGTGGAATTGGTAAGTTGAAAAGACTTTATTCTTCATAAAATGTTTTATTAAATTCTAATTTGGTAATTGATTAAAGTTTGTATGTAGACAGTATAAGATATCATTGAAATAGCCTAGAAACATCAGTTGTAAAGTACATTGCTTTCATCTTCGGCAGCCCTAGAGTGGAAAATGAAGTGTACCGGGCCTTTATTTAGGAGATTTGAGATGGGTAAGGAGTTAACTAAGCTTTTGTCAGTCTCTTTTCTTTAGCCTGGGTATTCCAACCCTTTAAGTCAAGAGGCAGCTGTAATGTTGATGGTGCAAAAGCCTCCAACTAGCAAGCATCTCATACAATTATATGATCACTTTGTCATGGAAGATCAAGACATCTTGATTATGGAGTATCCACGTTCCTACATCAGCCTGTTTGAGTATTACATGCGAAACAAACATGGCCTGAAAGAATTCGAGGTGAAACACATCATCCGGCAGCTCATTGTTGCTCTTCAGCACTGCATGAGTCGAGGTGTTTATGGTCGCACGCATATGAAAAACATCCTTGTCCACACATTAACCCTGCATGTAAAGCTGATGGACTTTGGAGACGCACTGCTCGTCGAAGAAAGACGTGAGTTGGCTTTTTAAGCACAGTTCACTGATGACTTATTTACTACAGTTCACTGATGATGTTTTACTGAACACTGAGCCTGTATTTCTTACAGGAGATGATGAACCTCTATTAATCAGTGCAATCAGAAAATATGCTGAATGGGCAGAAACTGATTTCATATGCAAACTGCTGGATCTGATGGTCCCGAGAATGAGGCATTGGTTTTGGATGACACCACACGTGTCCAAAGGTGAGACCAATAACTAGTGTGAAAAACATATAAAGCCCTGACATGAGTGACAGTGACATTATCAGTGGGCATCCAGAGAAAGTCATAGTAACAAATGCAGTGTATTTCATGATAACATTACCTTACATGAACTACATGTCTCAATCAAACGACTAATCAGATCTCTTCTAAAAAACGTTTACAGAATGCCTGGATCTTCTTGAGCGCCTTCATGATGTAAAGTCACGGATGACGTTACAGGCTATGTTGAAGCATGACTGGTTTAGACTGGTTTAGACTGGTTTAAGAAAGAATAAGAAAAGTAAGCATAAGTGTGGCAAGCAGGGCGGGCGAGAGCCGTGAGGGAACGGCGCGAGGCCGGTGACGCAAATGATAACAAACTCCACCTGCGAGGCACACTGGCCTTGAGTCTCTCACGGAGGAGCTCCGGGAGCATAAAAGGAGGAGCGACGACAGTGAAGGATGAGAGAGGACCAGGCCTGGACTTTATTTTATGTTTTATGAGCGGCAGTGTGTCTGGGAGCCAGACCAAGAATTTTTTTTTTCTTTCTTTTTCCTCTCTCCCCTCTCTCATCCTGGTTGCTCCCCTTGCTTCCATCTCCTTTCTCTCGTCTCGTCTGTCCTTACCCCCAGATGCTGCGGGGGGGAGTAGAGCGCAGTCGCGGGAGTACCCCCCGGCCTGCGAGGGGCGATGGGGGTATGTGACGAGCAGGGCAGGTGAGAGCCGTGAGGGAACGGCACGAGGCCGGTGACGCGAGAGATAACAAACTCCACCTGCGAGGCGCACCGGCCTTGAGTCTCTCACGGAGGAGCTCCGGGAGCATAAAAGGAGGAGCGACGACAGTGAAGGACGAGAGAGGACCAGGGGGACCCCGGGGACGGTTCACGCTTTAACCCTGGGGTGTGGATAAGACCACGTGTGTCCAAAGGTGAGACCAACAAGTACAAAATGGAAATGACATTGCTTTAAAAACATATAAAGCCCTGACATGAGTGACAGTAAAATTGTTTGTGTCAATAAATAAAGCACCTTAAGTTTTTCCCTTAAGTATGATACTCAAGGTGTGATTTCCCCTTAACTAAGGGAATGACTTAAGGGTGTTGCATATAATCTCTTAAACTGTTCTCTTAGGTAAGGGAAACCGTTAAGTGTTTAACGACAGCATCCCAGGTTTTGCTGTTATAAAATTCTTCTGTTGCCATGGACACGTTATTTGTTAATACATATCGTGTTAAGTTTTCACAAAAAACAACATAAGATGGATAAGGAAAACAAAAAAGAAAACCAAATATGAAAGAGAACGACCAGACGAGAAACTCAAATTGATAGTTTAGTGAAAAATAAGATTTCTGCCGTCATTCACTCACCCTCATGTCGTTCCAAACCCATACGACTTTCATTCATCTTTGGATATCATTTATGTCCATTTATTGAAAGACATCCATATGATCACGGCTGTGTCGGAAGCGCAAATGTGCGCGCAAGAACCAATGAGGTTAGGTGCGCGCACGTTTGCGCTTCCGTTAACCATATAAGATATGTGCTACATATGTGATTTCATCAATGTTTATGTGAATAAACCGCAAAAGTACAATTTGTTTATCATATAAAGCGGTCGATCATGTCTCGTTATAAGACTTGGATTGAACCTGCTCACTCCGTGTAACACTTAAGGTGAGGTTTTCCGAGCCTTATGTTATACTTAAGGAAAAGACGGTTAAGGGGCTTTATGCAACACTTACCTTTTTTTAAGGGATTACTTAAGTGAAAAATATATAGTTAAGGGAAATTCTTAGGGTTTATGACGTTTCACCTAAAGAAATCCTTAAGTAACTCTTAACGGCTATTTTCTGCAACACCCTTAAGTTTAAGGGAAACATAAGGGCGATCTTAAAGGATTAGTCCACTTTTAAATAAACTTTTCCTGATAATTTACTCACCCCCATGTCATCCAAGATGTCCATGTCTTTCTTTCTTCAGTCGAAAAGAAATTAAAGCAGTATAGACACTGCTAAGTGTATTACTGCCCTCCACAGGTCAAAGTTTGAACTAATTGTTATATACTATTGAACTAGCATATTGCATATAAACATTAGTTAAAACTTTGGCCTGTGGAGGGCAGTATTACGCTTAGCAGCGTCTATACTGCTGGAATTCAAATAGAGGAGAAGAAGAGAGCTAGTTCAAGATGAGCATTTAAGGTTAAAACTTATATAATTTTCAATTTTTTTCAGAAAATGAGCACTGGTTTCACTAGATAAGACCCTTATTTCTCATCTGGGATCGTGTAGAACAATTTGAAGCTGCAGTGAAACTAATTATGACCTTCAATCGTTTGGTGCCCATTCAAGTCTACTATAAGGAGAAAAATCCTGGAATGTTTTCATCAAAAACCTTAATTTCTTTTCGACTGAAGAAAGAAAGACATGGACATCTTGGATGACATGGGGGTGAGTAAATTATCAGGAAAAGTTTATTTAAAAGTGAACTAATCCTTTAAGGGGAAATTACACTTAAGAGTGTTTTATGCAACCGGGCACAGACCACCATGTTTCAGACAAGCGTGGCAAGCCCAGCCATTTTCCTGAATTACTGCGGACAGTGGATTTCACACAGCTTCAGTGTCCACACAATTTAACGCCACACCTTGTACTTGAGTGGAAGCTGGCTTTAATCAATCCAAAAATAGTACACTTAAGTACAATTTACTCAAATGTAATTTAGTGTAACTAAATGGGTAACACTTTATAATTACTGCACACTATAGCATTAGTTAAGCATTAGTAAATAATTGTATTCTCATACTTTATTAATGAGCAATTTATCATTTGTAAATTATGTATTACATTATTTGCAAAGCAGTTATTTAGGAATTGTCAGGGCTTCATAAGATCATTTAGGAAGTGTAAGTAAATGATTAATAAACTATTTAAATGTACACTTATATATCTTATTATTTAGACATTTAGTAATAAGTTAGTCGGTGTGTTAATAATTGCTTTATTAGCACATATTCCTACTGTAATTCATGATTAATTCAGGTAGTTATAAAACATTTAGAAGTGGTCAGTTAACTATTTTTGTGAGCTCATCTAAAGTGAAGACTATTTATGCTTTGTAAACAGGGTATCCGCGGGGCATTGAAAAGCATTAAAAGTCATTAAATGGATTTTGTCAAAATTAAGGCCTTAAATGGCATTGAAAAGCATTAAATTCGATTCCTCCAGGCATTAAAAATTTTGATTGTTTTTAAAGAAAATTTTATATAATACATTTATTAATTATGAAGCCTATATTCAAAATAACTTTTATTTTATGACGTAAAATATGTATATTAGTGTGACCATAGACTGTAAAAAAAGATGGACGACGCGACGCCGCTTCCTTCCATTGTATTGAACTGAAGCCAAAATGAGGGCGCCGATGAATGGGCGCCGACACGTTACGCAATACTTCAAAAAAAAGCCTGGGCATGTGCAGAAGGAATCGCCAGTGGAGCCCGGAGGCGGAGTCGCGGTATCAAACTTCCGCCCAGACGACTGCGTCATCATGCATGTATTTTAAATAGACTATAAAAATTATACACAATTTAAAAGTCTACCTATAAAATAATAGGCTATTCTGTTTCTAGAGCAATAATATTTTTGACACGCAAATTCAGTAGATAAAATCAATATAATATGCCACTAGAAAACAACTCTAAATCATCAGAAACGGTCCTGCCATTTTAAATCAAGTTCAACTAACGTTACAGGAGATCGATTGCTGTAATTAGAGTAGGCTATCATTAGTTTTGTCCTGCTAATTATTATTTTATACTCATAAAAATAATAAGTAACTGCCAGATAACGATCACCTGCTTTTTCCCGACATGGTTAACATTAGGTGTGTTATCTTAACACACATTTATTAATTACATTTATTAATTAGCTTATAACGCCCACATTTAATTTTACAGAAAAAAAAGTTCAGTGATCCGTCAGATCCTGTAGGTCGGTTAGTACAGTTTACTGCTGAACAACTCATTTTGTTGGTGTTAAATAACAAAGAAATCGAAAATTAACAGTTAGTTAATACATCTTCAATCTCCCCTCGAAGCTCCGACAGTCTTCAGACAAGCTGTCAATCAACTTCGAATCATGACGACACGCCCCATTTTTATAGCATCAAATTGCTAGCTAAAATCGAAATCATCACAAAAACGAACAATTGAATATATATCAGCGTGATAACAACTACCTTAAATGACCAAAACCATCTTTCAGAAAGTTTTATTTGAAGCAGAATTTATTTTTAAGTTTTCACTGAAGTCTCATTCGAC
This sequence comes from Chanodichthys erythropterus, assembly GCF_024489055.1. Classification (NCBI taxonomy): domain Eukaryota; kingdom Metazoa; phylum Chordata; class Actinopteri; order Cypriniformes; family Xenocyprididae; genus Chanodichthys; species Chanodichthys erythropterus. The sequence goes on along the minus strand of NC_090223.1, from coordinate 72,410,521 downwards.
TGCATTGAGAGGGCGGGGTTTATGACCTGTACTGCATCCAGTCACCAGGGGGCGATCAAAGAGCCCGCAGCTTCACTTTTCAGGACGTATGAGACACACCCGAGTGTGACGAACACGCGGAACCAATTTGGTAAGTGCTTCCGGCCGGTGCAAAATTGCCGTTACGCAGGCTTTTTGGAGTGAACGAGATGACAGCGGAATGTGACGCAGTAGAAAAACAAAATGGGAAAGTGCAAATTTCAGGATAAATGGCTGAAAGAAGAGCAGTTTAAACCATGGTTACAGCCCGTTAAAAATAGCAATGATGAAGCGTTTTGCAGCCTGTGTAAAAAATCTATTAAATTGGCAACAATGGGCATCAACGCCCTGAAGTCCCATATGAACTCGGACAGCCACAAATCGGCATTAAAAGGCCGTCAGCAATTGACAATGAGTAATTTTTTTGGCGTGACCGAAACTTCTACAACAACTGCTTCAAGTACCATGACAACTGCTGCTGTAGTCACCACCGTTTGTGGAGCGCCTACCGGAAAATCGAGCGACATTTGATCAGCGTTTGGGTCGAATGAGACTTTGCGGATGGAGGTGCTCTGGTGTCTGAACACTGCTGTTCATCATCACTCTAACTCGTCCAATGAAGGCGTTTCTGAGTTGTTCCAGGCAATGTTTCCTGATTCTGAAATCGTCAAATCTTTCTCTTGTGGCAAGGACAAAACCAGCTACATTTTAAAATTTGGACTTGCCCCACACTTCAAAAATCAACTGATTTCTGCAGTTAACAATGCAGGTCCATTTGTGTTGATGTTTGATGAGAGTTTCAATCAGTCAACGAAAAATAAGCAACTAGATGTCCATGTTCGATTTTGGGAGGCTGGTTGTGTCCAGTCACGTTATTTCAGATCACAGTTCATGGGACATTCAAAGACTGAGGGATCTACTGCACCATTTCAAAGTAAGTATAGTTGTACTTTTGTTAATGCATATATTTTTTTCATTCTATCTTATAGAAACGGAAAAGGAAAGATTAGGCTTAAAGGATTTCTTATCCTGTGTCTTCATCTAGTGGACAACCTTTAGTATTACAGTCTTCTTCATCTGTCAGTTGTCTGATAGTTAATTTGCTATTAGGCCCCGGAGCATCAGTTTCCTCAATGACTGTTCTCCATATGTAAAAAATATATATATAAAAATTGAGGAGTTTGAACAGTGCACTATGGATTTAAGTGTACTATAAGTGGTAACTAAATATATATTTTTTAAATATACAGAGAGTATGTTAAAAGCACGGTTTAGTTTATTTCATGGTGTCTCAAAGTAGCACAGTTGAGTACTCTTGTGTTCTTAAGATTATCTTAAGAAGTACTTAAGAAGAATTATTTTTTAAATACATTATAGAAACTTTTTTTCACCTGGGTTGTGATCCATTGCACCCCTATTCTCTAGTGATTCTAATTTCTTTTTGATGGTGCTTTGAAATGTTTTTTTTTTTAATTAGAGCAAATTTGCAATAATCCACCATGTTTGTAACATATTTTCACTCTGCATTTCTTCAAGTCAAATTATTTATTTATTTCTGTTCTCAGAAATGTGTGCACCTACTAGACCTGAAGCATCTCCTTTCCATTAGTATGGACGGCCCAAATGTGAACTTCAAGTTTCTCAATAATCTCCAGCAAGAACATGGTGAACTACATGGAGGTCGGCAGCTAATTTCTGTTGGGAGCTGTGGACTGCACACGGTACACAATTCATTCAAGACTGGCTTCTCCATATGGAATATTGAGAAAATTCTGAGAGCAATGCACTTTGTTTTTCACAATGTCCCTGCAAGAAGAGAAGATTATACAAAACTTACTGGCTCATCTCTTTTTCCACTCCCATTCTGTGGACACAGATGGGTAGAAAATCTGCCTGTTGCGGAGAGAGCCATTGAGGTATGGCCACAGCTTAAACAGTATGTGGAAGCGGTCAATAGAAAAGAGCTACCAAACCCTGGCACCTCTTCTTTTGATACCGTTGAAGCAGCAAATAAAGATCCCCTGATCTTAGCCAAACTTCAGTTTTTCATGGCGGTATCCAGAACGTTTTGTCCGTTCTTGAAGAAATACCAGACTGATGAGCCAGTCCTGCCATTTCTGTGCAGAGACTTGACAGAGTTGATGATGGTAATAATCTAATTTCTGCTTTGCTTAAATGGCTATTTTTTGTTTTATGATCTTTTGAAGTGGATATAACACATTGAATAACTGTATAATACCTGTGTAGGATTGAATAACAAAGCTGGTTAACAGGACGCTAAATAATTAGACAAATTTGTTTTCATTTGTTTTCAGTCTGGTGAGACGTTTCATCAAAAGGGAGCTACTAGAAGACATCACTCCCTTTAAACTGACCAAACTTGACACTGATGACCAGAAGAACTGGGTCAGTGCAAGCCATGCTGACATTGGATTGGGTGCTGACTCTGTCCTTAAGGTAAATGCATTGTTACTGTTTTATATGTATTCATACGTTAAACTACGCTGTATTCATTCCTGATACATTACTAACATGATGTGTGCTGTCCCTCCTTGATAGGCTCTTCAGAGCAAATCAAGCAACAGAGTAGGTGACGTCGCTGCCCTTGAATTTAGAAGGGACTGCATAATTTGCCTCTCCAGAATCATTAAGAAATTGCAAGAAAAGAGCCCTTTGAAATACTCCACTGTCAGGCAGATAGCATGCTTAGACCCCTCCATCATGAGCAGAGACCCAGAATGGTGCAAGGGAAAGATGAAGTCTCTAGTTCAAAGGTTTCTGCAGGATAAGCAGTTGGCAGGAGGAGTTTCAGCTGGTAGGGTTATTATAGGAAAATAAAGGTTGTATGCATAAACTGTGTTCTCTGTATATACCATTAATTCTCTTAAAGGTGCTAAAGAGGATGTTTTGTTTTATACATTTTTGCAATATTACTTGAAACTGTCTTTACTAACTGATAAAAGACACAAGTAATAATATTAATATACATCATCTGTGCACGAGGTAAAGCCTTAAAAACATCAGCCAATCGCGTAAACGATTGGCCCTCTGGCTTGTCAATAACTGCCATGACGTTCCTTGTGAGAGACGAGTGCGGCTGCGCGCTCCAGTAACTTTCCACACTCCACAGGCGCTGCATGCAATGTTTTTGTCCGGAGACAGGAGTAACAACTGCAGATTATGAGTTACCTGCGGTGAGTCCGACATAATGAATCTACTAACACGACACAGCGAATGCCGGTGGTAAACACTCGTGTTCCAATACGAGTGTTTACGAGTTTTGGGAGGCGTAACAGTCTTTGGATTCTTTTTTCGACGAAAAAATCCTCTCTATCACCTTTAAAGGGTTAGTTCACCCAAAAATGAAAGTTCTGTCATTTATTACTCACCCTCATGCCGTTCCACACCCGTAAGACCTTCGTTCATCTTCAGAACACAAATTAAGATATTTTAGTTGAAATCCGATGGCTCCGTGAGGCCTCCATAGGGAGCAATGGACACTTCCTCTCTCAAGATCCATAAAGGTACTAAAAACTTATTTAAATCAGTTCATGTGAGTACAGTGGTTCAATATTAATATTATAAAGCCATGAGAATATTTTTGGAGTGCCAAAAAAACCCAAAATAACGACTTATTTAGTGATGGCCTATTTCAAAACACTGCTTCAGGAAGCATCGGAGCACAATGTAATAGATCCAAACCAGAGCAAAGCATGCTGGGAACTAAAAATCCACTGCCCAGTTTCAGTTCTTTAAACACAAATGATGAAGTGAACTTCAGTTTGACGTGTTCAAGTGGATTTACTCAATTAAATCAGGACAGAATGTGCAGTAATTGTGTGGTTAAACTCATTTTAATTAAGTTCATTTAACAAGCAGCAGAAATCATGTTTGCAGTCACTTTCCAAAAGATATTTCTATCTGACAGCTTTATTTTGAATGTAATAATTGCCACAGCTTCTGGAAGCCCTTCTCCTTCATATATGCTTCCCTGGGTGCTTCTCAATACTCCAATGGATGCTTCCTTATTTTTTAGGTTTTTAGCTCCATCCTTCCAGCCTGTGACCTGGAAAATGATCAAAGAAAGTCTCGGAGGCCATTTTAATTCTATAAATGCACCGCAAGAAGGTGAGGAACCAGGAAGACTGAGGAGCTTTGAGCGAGGATGCGCAGATGCATAGACTATTAGTTTCTGTTACGTTAATTATGAATTGTTAATAGATCAATACTAGTCCCCAGATCCCTCAAGATTCGAGCACAGCTGATGACGCTTTAAACTGATGCTCAAGAGATCAAGAATATTCCAATATACCTGTCCTTGTTTTCTTTTCTTGCATCCTCTCGTTGCATCTATGGGGTGAAGCTGAGGCGCAAGGAAAGAGATAAATAAGAAAAGAAAAGCACACTGTCTCGTCTTCTCTACAAACACACCACACTGTTTTTAAAGAATGATGATGTGACTGTACGTCAGGTGACCTGTAAATGCAGAAAAAGAAAAAAAAAAAAGTTTCCATTGCAGTTTAAAAAGCCTAAATTATATAATAACAGAGCCGCATATCTCGTCCTGCTGGTAAGTTGATAACTAAGTTTGGATGGTTTGAGCCCAAGATTGAACTATAAACCACACACAAGTTTACTTATTTTGTCTGTCAGCTCCTAGTTGTGTTAATCAAGTCAAATATGTGTTATTTGTGACGTTTAGATGAAGAGTGTGTTAATTGGCCTGCTTGTGAACTCTGAACTTTATTTTTATGTTTATTTCATTTAAGACTTCTCATGCAACATTGATGCACCGTATTCTGATCAGCCTTTTGGTGCTGTTTGTCCCACGAATGTGTTTGATTCGGTTTTGTCATGTTCTGTGTTAAAAATAATATTAGTTGACTGTTAGCTATTAGCCCACATGCTCTATCGTCTCATATGTGCTCTCCTGTGTAACCGTGCCATTTTAACCCATTTGTGCCCAAGTTTTTCTGAATGGTTTCATGCATATATTCCTATTAAATAGTGTCCTATGTGAACATGTTCTGCATTTATTTTCCCCAGGTTTTTTTTTTTTTTTCTTAAAAAACGTATTTGTATGTGTGGCAACTATATGTAGCGGTTGTTCCTCTGCGTTGTGTTGATTTGATGTTAAATAAAATAAATTTCCACACAAAGCTGGTTTTTACCATGGATGATTTAATCTTAGTGCCTGTGTGGTAAAACACACAAACAGACACTGTTATCTGCAACTGCTCTTAATTGTGCCTCTCTAATGGCATTGAAGCAAAGAGTAACATACACACACACACTCTACAACACACATACACATAATATATATAATATAATAGTATGAGTAATACAAATATTAATAATTATAATAATAAATTCACAATCATGTCATTCTTATATACCAATAACTCACAACAGCATTACAGTGTTTCATGGATACCAATGAACATACCTGTGTGGTAAAACCATGGGTAAAACACACAAACAGACAGGCACTGTTATCTGCAACTCTGCTCTTAATTGTGCCTGTTAACCACAAAATACATGTTAAGTACACCAGGTAGTTAACCACAGATCACACAATGAATGCAATATACATATATTAAAATATCTCTCTTAAGCACATATTTTTAGTTAAACATATCGATCTATTATTTATCAATTTATATTTATCTATATATAAATATTACTTAATCGAGATGTTAGCCGCATAGCCGCTAACACATCTCTCACACACAAGAAGCACTCACTTTGCCGCCATCTCACGCAGTGCACTATTCACCGTTTACAGCACTCTAATAAACTACATTTAACACGTTGATAACACAAACTAATGGTCAAATATAACATCCCATAGAATACTTTCTCACATTTGATCATATAAACATGACATGAACACTTATAACACATTTTAACACCTCATGAAATCGTACCTCTCCTCTCACATTGCAGGAAAGAGGACGAACTTCCGATTGCGCTGCAATTTAAACGCCTTACCCACGTGTGACGTCAGCCGATGTACATACTATATTTAATAAAGACACGCAACGTTTTCAAAATAAAATGCCCCAAAACAAATAATATATATATATATATATATATATATATATATATATATATATATTATATATACAAATATATATAACAAAAATGATTTATAATCTGGTGTAACAACATATCCCTGCTACATCTAAAAACTGAGGTATATCACTGATGTATTTTGAGTTTGCACGCTTCACCTGTGGTGGGTGTGTAATTGTAAATGTCTCAGAGTTTTGTTCATTCTGTGCCCATCATCCATTATTTCCGCCACTTTTCATTAAAACATGACGTTTTATTTCTCATTTCTTTTCGTTTCGCGTTGTCTCTCATATTGAGGTATTTAGTCCGCAAACATGACAATATTCTTACAGCGACTGAGGCCCTGTCCCAAACGGCACCCTAAACACTCACGGCCTTTCTACGAGTCCGCACTTTCGTGATGTAACGTCGCTTTGAGTGTCACGAAGAAGTCTGCTGCGGAGCTCGCACCAGTGCAGGCTCAGCAAAAGTGCGCATCAAGGGGACGCCATTTGGGACAGGGCCTGTTTTGGCTCAGGCCCGCTCACACGTGCTCAATCATTCTCTTTCTATGAAACCTGTAAACCAGTTCTAACTCTATAGCGACAATAACTCTATAGTGGTTGACCAGAGCACTGCAATTATTTCTCATTTAAACTACAATTGAATGGATTTTCCCTGATTTTCCCACACATGATTTCTGTCCTCTGCGGGGCTGCGGCATCAGAAGTGATCAGAAATAATAATAACTGTGTAATATGTTTGTATTATTATTATTATTATTATTATTCGTGTCATTTTTTTGTAATATTATTATTAACATGTCATCTAGGTAATAATTATATTACATCACATTAGTGTGTCACAGTGTTTGTGTGTGCTTAGCACGAGAATTTATTTATTCAAATTTTATTATAGTATTATTATATACTGTACCATTACTATTATTGTGTGAAATTAATATTAAATTACTTTTACAGAACATAGTATGTTGTAACAATCATTATGTTGGTTTATGTTATGTCTTTATTATTATCTTATTTAAGAACAGTTTATTAAGTGGAAAAATACATTGTCATGCATGGTTGTGTTTCTAATGTAATACACAGCCTTTCATTTTGTATTTCAAGCATGTTGTTAGTGCACTTAGTGTAACAAATATTATACAATAGTTTAATAGGCTTTAATTAGCCAACCACAATTATTTCAGGTTATTAAGATTTTATTTACACAAAAGAATTGCAAACTGTCGTCTATCCTCAAAAAAGTCCCCACTGTTGCTTGACCCTTGATATTCAACAATGGTTTTGATCTGCACTGACATCGTTGTATGCGAATTGAACTGAGCTGGATGATGACATCGCTGTTTTCTCTAGTGCTGATAAATTACCTAAATTATTAACTATTAATTTTTACAAACATTTTGAATTTACTTTAACTGGATACTGACACTATTTTCTTTAAGAGCTGCTGTGCAGCCAAAACTATACACCAGTTATCACTGTAAAGCTGCTTTGACACAATCTGCATTGTAAAAAGTGCTATATAAATAAAGGTGACTCGACTTGATTCAGCAGTTGGTCGAAAGTGGTGCTATAATGCTTAAGTCTTTATACACATAGTTAGAAAGTCAAATTCAACCGTGGCAAGTGAAGAAAACACCATGAGATGGAGATGAGGAAGAAACCAAGGGTAATTGTGCTATGTTCAGTCACTAACATGATCTTCTCTGTGACCCAGATGATGCAGGCAGTGGCAGGAACAGTGAAGAGTGCTGAGGTGCGTTCATCCATTAAACAATCCCTTGCTGAAGAAGAAGCAGTTCATCCTCCATGAGGTCGACTGTGGAGGACTGGAGCTTCATCACTGTCACCATATCTTGAGAGGATCAGAGGGGCAGGACAAAGATCCTGCAGTAAAGAGAAATTAATTCTGGTTTATGTTATGTTAAATAGTCAGAAATTAATCATGTGATAAATCTTAAACTAAAAAATTCTAGCTGGGCAGTGTATATTGTATTGTATTGTATTGTATTGTATTGATACAGTATACTGTATCACAGTTTGTTGTTTAGAATGACATTTTATAATTAAATCCAACATTACTCTTGACAAATCATGCATTATTTGAAAGACCAAAGACTCAAGTTTTGATGTTTGATTAACTATTTGCTTATTATCTGAAGTGACATGAAACTCATGTTAAATGTGGAGCCTAAAGAAAATAAATAATACAATTGTGTAATCTACTAGTTACACTTTTAATTAAAAAGTTTAAATGTTCTATTAATATGCATCGTAAATTAATTGTGTATAAATAAAAATAATTCGTATTATAATAAAGCGCAGAACACGTGATGTATTACACGAACACGTTGTGTATGACGTAAGCAGATGCCTCACGGAAGTGCGCGAGACGCGCTGAACACGAGACGAAAGAGATTAAAAAGGTTTATGTTGTTATAATTAATTTAATATGGGTATGAGTAACTTTATAATACTTTATGTTTGATGATGATAAATGGTTTTAGAGTGATGATTGCTGATTGAAGTGTGGATGTTAGCGGATTGTGATCCTCTGAATCTGAAGCGGGTGTTTATCAAACTGAGAAACTCGGGATTCGGTGAGTTTATTGATCGAGTTGAAAAAATCTGTAGTCGATCTGAGATGGAGGGCCATCCAAAAAAGAAGAAGAATGCGGATTCCTGAACCTGGGAAAAAGACACTTTTGCTGCATAACGGGGATTTCTTTAGTTTCTTTAACTTTGTTCAATTCTCTTTCGTTCTTTAAACTGGTATTATATACCCACAATTTGGTTGAATTGTGAGTATATGATATTGTACCATGTTTGAGGGTTTATTTGTTTTGTTTAAAACGGAATATAAAGTAATAATGCTGAAAGCAAAATAGAATAAGACCCTAAACCTAAAAATTAAAGAGACAGTGAAGCTTAAGAGCTGTCCAAAATACAGCTAAGATAAATAAAAGTCTTACTAAAATCTACATACACAGAGATAGTGTAGATAACTTACATAAGATTTGTTCCTGTTTTTTCTTCTTGAAACAATTTAAACAGAAGAAAACCAAAGACAGAGAATTATTATTTTGTGTATATATATTGAGTATCTTCCTCACATTGTTTTCTGATTGATTTACTGCCAGTATTAATTCTGTTCTCCACTAAGCTAGAAACTGGTCCATTGCTCCAGCTTAATTTGAGGGCCCTTGTTACTCATACCATCTGTAATTGTTTGATTTGTTTCATAAAGCCATAATGGAGCATGGTTGTCACCTGGTGGTGTAACACCTAATCAAATGTCACTCGTATTTAATTCTTATTTTTGCATTAAACTAGGGCTGGGCGATATGGCAAAAATCTAATCTCGATATTTTTTTCCCATATTGATCAATAACGATATATAAACTGTTAATGCTGCCAGTTTTAAGAGTATCCCAACTATGACTGAAGCCACAAAAATTTGAGGGTTCATTAATTACATTTTCAAGTATAGTTTATTAACAAAAACAGATTACACTTGACCTTAAATTCAAAACAAACCCTTACTAAAATAAATTAAAAACTAAAACGTGTTGTAAAAGAAGTTAAATGAGAGTAAATGTGCAAAATGTAAACATAAAATTTGTTAGTAATGTTTTTTCTTTTCCTGAGAGACAAGTCTGTCAACATTGTCTGGCTTTAAGAGGTAGATTAAATGTGCAAAATGTAAACATAAAACTATATAACTAAAAAAAAAAAAAAAAAAAAAAAATGTCAGGAAGACTAGACTCAGTCTCAGACTAGACTGTCAGCAGTGTCTGGCTTTCAGAGGTAGATTAAATGTGTAAAATGTAAACATAAATGTATTCAATTCCTTTGCAATTTGCAAAACCGTTTTTTTTTTTTATTCGAGAGTTTAATCACTGACCTAGTCTTGTGTTGCCATTTGCAGCAGTTATTATTATATTGTTATAGTATGTTATTAACTGCTTAAATGCATAATAATTTGCTTAATTATTATGCAAGTTGATTTTCTGATCATATTTTTCCCAAGCAAAATTAATCTTAATAACTACTATTAATTTTGTATTTAGTCATGAAGTTAATTTATGAAGGCTTGTTTTCTTTTACAGATAAAATGAGCCAAAAAGAGATTTATTTCAGACTGAAAGGTCAAAAATTATTAAATTCCCACGAGAAGGATGCAGTACTAATGCAATGCTAGAAATTGCAGTTAAGGCATGACCATTGGACAGCAAAATGCTCATTTGGTCAGCAGAGTCAGACAAAAACAGGTGGAGAAGAAAAGACAACAGGGCTCGACAATAAGGACTGCCAGAAGGCCCGGGGCCAGTGTGAACAACGCTTGGAGTTTATCTACACACCTCAGTTGGCAGGATTTTATTTATTTATTTTATTTGTTGTGGGACTAGAGGGAAGGGTCATGAGGAGCATGAATGCTAATGTGAATAAAGTGTTGAATGAGGGGACAGATAGATTGACATAGTGTAATTCCACCCGTGATGAAGCTGACCAAAAATCAACATTGATTTAATGCTGTCTTTTTCAACACTGGGTTACATCACATCCTGTATTTCTGAGTAATATAAGTAATAAGCACACAAGAAAAATGGAAATCCTTCAAAACCTTCAAACTAAATTCTTTAAATATAAAACTAAGGAGAATCAGAAATAGTCTTTAGTCCGTGGCAACACTGTGTGCTTGTGTGTAGCTCGCTCATTCACGTCTGTCAGATGCTGTTTTAGCCGTTTGTCTATAGGTTTGAAATGGAGTTTTTTTTTATTATAAGTTATTTTATTATTATTATTATTATTATATGTGCATATTTGTGTTTTTATTTTGTGAGCTTATTTAGTTAATTATCATTCACCTGTTTGGGTTTGGACGGATGTATGTCACCACGCATAAGGGCCGATGGGGAAGTGACATGCAAAAACACAAATGTTTGGATTTGGGAATGGTGGTTTCTAACAGTTTTTTGACCTTCTTTAATTTTGCTTGGATTTTCGTTTGTTTGTGTTTTGAATTTCATTTAGAAATACTTTTGAAACAAATCTTTTGGCTCTTTAATAAAAGAAATTCATTTTGAAATGAAACACAAGCGTTGGAGTGGAGTGCGTGCAAAGAATAATCGCTATAACTGAATCCACGGCCTACAAGGAAAGGCCAACACAGATGCCGTGCACTGAATGTGCTGCTGCTCCTCTCAGCCACTCAATGAACAGAGCAGATGCTGAGAGAGGTGTGACGGCAGCGGGAAAGCAAGACCTCGCACTCACAGGACAGTGCTGGTGACGTTTAAAAAGTTACTGAGGTTTGTCCAAAAAGTCGCTAGATTTGTCGCTAGGCACTTTTTTGAAAAATAGTCGCTAAAGGGGTCTGAAAAGTCGTTAAATCTAGCGACAAAGTCGCTAAGTTGGCAACACTATGACTGAGTCCTGGAAGAAAGGTTGTGCATGCCAGTTGGCTGAGAGCACACGGTCAGTTGCGGCCCCGTTGTGATAGACCTCATTTCCAGAGCCTCACCGGACCCCGTAGAGGCCACAGGACTGGGGCTGCCATTGCTGAGGTGACAGTGCTGTCGTTGGTGCTGTTGGATGAGGTTGTGGATGGAACCGACCAAGTGTCCGCCACCCCTGTGCCTGCTGTGACCGTTGGCCCCGCCACCGCTGCCGCCTCCTCCCCCACTCACTCCCTTTCTGCGCTTGCTCTGCCAGCCGTTGTAGATGCGAGAAGCACGATGCTTCACCTTGTGGCACAGGTGGCTGATGTAACTGAGCATCTCCTCGTAGCAGCTCCCTGGCTCAAAGTAGCTGGCAAGGGTGCTGTCATTGGAGAGGTAACATAGTGAGCATAGCTCCTGCATCAGCTGGTTCTCACGCTGTTTTGCTTTTGAGAACTGGGTTGCTATTACAACCAGGCACAGGTTGATCATGAAGAAGGAACCCACCTGAGAGAAACAAAAGTCACTTTAGTTTACCATCATGAACATGAGAAGTCTTTTCAAGGCCTGTTTAATGCCTGTTTTACACCTCACATGTAGATGTGAAATTGAAATTTTTTTTATGAATTAATTTATTAATTATTTAATTAATCAATTAATAATATTTTTTAGTATATGTTAAAATGTAACTATTCCTGTGATGACAAAGCTGAATTTTCAGCATCATTACTCCAGTCTTCAGTGTCACATGATCCTTCAGAAATCATTCTAATATGCTGATTTGATTATCAAGAAACATTTCTAATTATCAATGTTGGTATGGATGTGTATTTCTTGGCATCCATTTTATCCAGGATTCTGCTCACTCAGGAACTGAACTGTAATTTTAAAGTCATTCTCAATTCAAATTCCTGAATTTGAATTTAAACTTTGAATTCTAAATAAGGTGCCACATAGGAAGTTTTTATAGGAAACAGTATATACTTCTTTTTTTTAATCAAATGTATGGACCAGGGTTGAGGAACATTTCATTTCCTGAAATACCTGCTGTTACAGTAATGCTGCTGCTCTGCTTGCACTCTACTCATGTATATTGTGTGAAACAGGCTGAAAATATTAAATATTTTCAATTTAAGTATACTTACTATAATAAGCAATATAAAATATATAAAATTGTAAAAGGAGTGGGCATCCATAATGTAATAAATGACGTCCACCCATCCTTCCAAAGTAATAACCTGCAAAAAAACCAAAGAGAAATTAAGAAGAAATGCTGTGAGATGAAAGACTTAATTGATCATTATCTTGAGCTTGGCCCAGCAGAATAGCAGTCTCATGTGCCTGGCTCACATTTCCAACTGTGCAGATGGCTGGTGGCTCAAACACTGAGTTTCGAGAGTTCGTCTGGGGAATTGAAAGCCTGCAAGTTTTTAGTGGTTTTTTTTGTTTGTTTGTTTGTTTTTTTGCAGGTTTTTGAAAATAACAGATGAGTTCAATAATATTATAATGTAGATCACTGTTAATGTACCTTGACCTAAGCTAAAGTTTCAATAAATGACCTCAGTTTAGACACTCAGATGAAGACATCTCTAATTTCTGTCTTGAACACAAAGTAGAAAGGACAAAAATATAGCATGGCACAGAGTGATGCCAGAGGTCTGATTGTTAGTTTGATTGCAGTAAAAGTAGTAGTGCAGGGTTACGTCTGTTATTGAGTCATTTGTTTTGGAAGCTCTGCGCCTGCAGCACTACATTTCATTCCCATCCAGCTGTATCATTTAGCATTAGACCTAATGTTTGAAACCCTGTTTTTCTCATTCTTTCTGTGCTGTCTACTGGATTAATTTTCTGGTTCTGGAAAGACTTTTTGGTTTTTAAAGAGACAAATTTCTGTTGTTCACATAAAAAGCAAACAAACAAACAAAACATGAATCATGAATTTTGATTTCCGCAGTGCATCCACACAGTTGGCTTTAAAACAGCTGATTCAAAACTTAGCCACATTTACATTTTGTAAATGAGACTGTACTGCTAGACACACAATTTTACATAATTTATTATAGCCTCTTTTTACACACTGTACACAGCCATACCAGACATCATTTCAAAATATTGCTTAAGAGTTCATTTGGGCTCAGGATTTAATGGATGTCAGAATAAAAAATACTTTTTACTTGGATTGTTTTCAGCTGGTCACAGCACTAATATCCTCGAATATTTCCTTATGTGGGTGTTTCTTTGAATATTGGCACTTGAAGAATTTTATAAAATAAAATAAACACTCTCACTAGTGATCCACTAACTAACTAGCATTCTCTGATGGAATTAGTTCATGGAAATGTCAATTTTAACATTTTGGGGTTTTTTTTAGAATAAAACTGTCAGCTTGTGTCAAAATAAATAAAGTTTCATAGATAGCATTTTATGCATTAGAAATATACACAATTAACTAATATTTTCAAACTTTAAGCATAATTTAGTAAAATATCTGACAAATTGCAAATATCTGAAATATGCCATGAATAAAAAAATATATATTTTAGGAACAACTTTAAAACAAATATACCTAAAATGTATTTAAAAAGTAACAGAAAAATAAATGATGGCATGGTATTTTTAAGTTAAATTTTACAGTAACCTTATATAAGAAGGTTTATCTGGACATAAAAGTGCTAATAGGTATAAAAAAAAAAAAAAAAACTTGTTTTAGAATAACCTGCTCCTAGAGTTGTCATCTTATGAGCTCAATCCAGGCCCTATTATATTGATCATGATTAGGATCGCGCTTCAAACTGCCAACGGCTGAAGTCACGTGACTTTGGCGCTCCGAACAGCAGATTCGACACACTGATTCATCTGTGCTCTGATGCTTCCTGAAGCATTGTTTTGAAATCGGCCATCACTAAGTCGTTATTTTGTTATTTTTGGCGCTCCAAAAATATTCTCATCGCTTTATAATCTTAATATTGAACCACTGTACTCACATGAACCGATTTAAATATGTTTTTAGTACCTTTATGCGTCTTGAGAGAGGAAGTGACATTGCTTCCTATGAAGGCCTCACGGAGCCATCAGATTTCAACTAAAATATCTTAATTTGTGTTCCGAAGATGAACGAAGGTCTTAAGGGTGTGAAACGGCATGAGGGTGAGTAATAAATGATAGAATTTTCATTTTTGGGTGAACTAACCCTTTAACAAGACTTTGTCCTTTCAAGAAGAAAACTGAGCAAAAGTTGTAAAAAGCCTCATCTATCTTTGGAGTAACTAGGGCCTTTGACTTCAGGGAAAAGAACAATGATGCTTACTAATGCATTTCCATTCCCACAGCGTCCAACAAAAAGACCATCAGTCATGTAGAAAATCAAGAGGAACGTACCTGGAATATCGCAATCCAGGCATATCCAATATTATCAAAGTTCACTGCCCCTTTGTGCGGGTTGAGCTCCCCGGCCTTACACACATTGTAATACTGGTTCCAGTTAATACAGCTGCTGTTGCTGGTCCCATCCAGGCCAGAGTAGGCATGTCCCGGTGGAGATGCATTTAAAGTGCACTCAACACCATACTTGAGGGGGGGCACCTCACTGCAGCGCAGCATGAAGGGGTTATCCTCACCGTCTTCATTCATGTAGTATGGACTCATGAACGACAGATTGTAAAGGCTGTGGAAACACAAATGAAAAACAAATCGAAATGTATCAACAGACTGTAACTGAAACATTGTATCATTGTAAGTCATTTACATGAGAGGACCCCTGCAGAACCTCATGACTGTGTGCCAAGGTCAACAAGTCTCTTAAAATATCAGGTAATTTGACCTTTTTATGACAAGGCAAGGTTGGTTCAGGTTTTAAAATGTCATGTGGTGCGTTAAAAAAAAAAAAAAAAAAACTTTACCTTCACAAAACATTTTAAAAAATTGATTAAGCTGTTGACACTTAAACATATTCAAGGTGTGAGGACAATATG
Organism: Chanodichthys erythropterus; assembly: GCF_024489055.1. Classification (NCBI taxonomy): domain Eukaryota; kingdom Metazoa; phylum Chordata; class Actinopteri; order Cypriniformes; family Xenocyprididae; genus Chanodichthys; species Chanodichthys erythropterus. The sequence goes on along the minus strand of NC_090223.1, from coordinate 72,395,014 downwards.
TTATTAGTTACACCACATGACACTTAAGGTAGCAGCCGATCATGTGACCGGCTTAGAGATTTCAGAAAAAATCAAACAAGATGGTGTTCTCAGAAGAAAAGGAGCGTGAAGTTATATCTTTTTACACTGGTAAGTTGTTATGTGTCAATCCAAAACAGGGAATTTACCTCATTTAATGCTTAAAATAGCAACAGATGTCCAATTTAATGTCCTTAGGCTGTAATTAATTAATTTTTAGTTAAATGCTAAAAAGATCTGCTCCATGTAACGTCTGCAGTGGCGCAGGCCGTAGGGATTGTGGCACTTAACTTTTGATGTGATCGACCCAGGTTCAAAACTGCCTTTTGCCAAACTCGCTCTTCTCCCTTTTCCCATCACAAATCAGATTGGAAAGGCATTTTTATTTAATAAAATTTAAGAAAATATTTGAAAAGTGGAATTAAAATGCCTAACAAGTGTTTAACTGTAAAGTATTTATTGGGTTGGCAATAGATTTTCTCCTCTCTGATTGGTTGCTGCCAACTGTCCATTGCCCTAATTAGTTGCCCTGTGTCTCACCAGGTTCCCTTTTGACAGCAACATTGCTCAAAAAGTTGCCCCATTTATCATCATATCATCATTAAATTTAAAATAGAAAATGGTAGAAACATTGTTGAAAACCTTTTTTTAAGAAAAACTTAGTTTAAAACAAATGTTTTATTTTTTATATACATCATTGGGGACCCTGGAGCCCCCAAACATAAAACAAATTACATTTAAATCAGAACCTGATTCAGACATTGTTATTAAAACAAGATATACACTGACAAGTCTGGGAATATCACGTCACAAATGGTATTGTAAAGCGATAAAAAAAAAAAAAATCAATTAAAGGCTGAACCGGGTCAAAACTCTGCTGACATGCTCCCAGTGGAGAGAGGGTAAAAGAGAAGAGGGGAAGATGGCTGCCGGTTAGATAAGAGCAGGACAGTACTTACGCTTTCACGTCATCTGGCATGAAACACTGATTCCTAAGAAGTCCAGCCCACAGCTGCACCCCGACAATGCCGAATATAAAAAAGACAAAAAAGGAGGACGGCAGGAGGACGTTGACTAACATAGGCAGAGTATCAAGAAGCAGATTCACCAGTATCCTCATACCTGAAATACAAAGGCACAAGAGAACACAGTATTTTAATTGTCCTGTGTTTACTCCATAATGCTTTTAGGCTTTGCATAATATTCTATGCTTTATTATAAATAAATTGGATAGACCAGTGTATGGATTAATCAGACAGTATTTTGAGATTATCAACCTTGACTGATAACTGATGGTTTGAAAATCTACCAATAGCCTTGGCAATGGACATTTTTCACAATCTTTTTGAGTGAATTTTAATTAAATATAAAAAAAAAAAAAAAAAGTAAACGTGCATTTGATTTCAGCCATGTTGGTATTAAATTATATCATATTGCAAATGGATGCATTTATGAGGTGAGCTTTTATACATTTTTTTTTTAACTAGAGGAGCACTAGATGATAACTACATGATAACTACACTGTCCACCTTAAAGGGTTAGTTCACACAAAAAGTACTATTTTTGTCCTTAATTACTGACCCTTGTGTCGTTCCACAGACCTTGGTTCATCTTCAGAACACAAATTAAGATATATTTAATGAAGTCTGACTCCAGTGGTTTGTGCAAACAAAGCACTCATGTCACTTCATAAAACTGAGGTTAAACCACTGGAGTCACATGGAGTAATTTAATTGTCTTTAACCCTTTAAGACCTGAAGGCTTTTTTAGAGTTTTTTTTTCTGAGCGACACACACAAAAGTAAAGACTCATAACTCCAAAACTCTAGCAAGGAGGGTCAAAAGGTAGGTATCATTTGAAAGAAAACATTTTAAATTTTAAGAAAATATAAATTACATTACATTTGGACATTTTCTTGCTGAGAAACAGCTGATAAAAGACAAAAAATATATATAATTTTTTTTTTAATAATTTTTCTTTTTTTTTATTTGACATGGAATAACTCAGGAACACAATAAGATCGCTAAAAAATTCTTTTTTGGTGATGCTCTCCTATATGTGAGCTGCATCTGGTTCAAATTTCGTGCTGATAGCATAAAGAATAGTTTGAAAAATTGTTGTTCATTTTTTCCGCAGCCAGGTGGCGCCAACGGGCGGTAAACTCCGGTTTAGAGGTGTTTCTCAGCACTCGTTAGGAGTTTTTCAAAATGGTTAGATGCATTAAAAAGATGAGATTCTAAGCTTTAAAATGATATCTATTATGTGTTATTCCACGTTGGAAAACGAATATGGATGGGTCCGGGAACATTGGATACACACTGCATCCCGGAGAGATGAGAGACATGTTTTTAGCCAAGTATGTTAAATCATTCCGTGAGTAATATCTTGTGATCAACGTAATATATTATATTGATTTTGGATTCATTTTAATCTTGAGAATCTGCTTTAAATATTGATGTGCAATTTTCTATGATCTGTGCATTTTTCATGAAGTTATGAGCACGTGAAATATACATACTTGTATTCAGTTAGCGGCTGTGCTATTTGTTGTAGTAAACGCATATTACTCAGACTCATTAGAGGGTGAAAACAACGCAACAGAAGCATGTTGGAGGCTTGATATGAAACTTTAAAGTCTCTGGTTTTGTATGCAAAAAGAATTTTTGTGCTACCTATATGGATTCAATTTTTATTGGCTTTTAAAGAGAGACACGCAAATGGGAGCGCCGACGCTCCATCCGGTCTTAAGGGGTTAATGAGGGTGAATAATTAATGACTGAATTTTCATTTTTGGGTGAACTAACCCTTTAAGAGACCTTTTGAGTCACAAATACTAAGAAATGTTACTTACTTGAAACTACATTAAGACTAGTCCCAACTAGTAAAACACAGTTGTTGGGAAAAAAAAAAAGAAATTCAAATTGGACAATATTTGTTAAATGTAAAGGGTTTATGAGTTCCCAGCATGCATTGCAGAATGAATAAATTATATGGTTACTGTTATAGGACTGTTGATTTGCTGTTTGCTGACTTTTTCATATACTATATATGCAGTGTGTGTGTGTGTGTGTGTATATTACAGAATGACTGTTATCAACATTGATAATAAGTAAGGGATAATCCACGGCTAGCTGTGAATTTAATGTTTTTAATGCACGACATGGAGACAAAGTACCACCTGACGCGAAGAGGACTGATAAGAGCAGGACAGTACTTACGCTTTCACGTCATCTGGCATGAAACACCGATTCCTAAGAAGTCCAGCCCACATTCAGATCATTTAATGCACAGCTAGTAGTGCATTATTCTGCTTATACCATGGTTATTTGCCAGCTTTGACAAGTTAAAGCTGTCATTGATGACTGCAGCACTAACATCAGCTACGACTCATTAGATAAGTGTCTCTCTACAAGCAATGAAGCTGTGAGTTGAATTACTTCAGAAACAACTAAAATTTTTATTACTATTTATTATTATTGTATTTCTGATCAAATAAATGCAGCTTTGGTGAACATACACTCACCTAAAGGATTATTAGGAACACCATACTAATACTGTGTTTGACCCCCTTTCGCCTTCAGAACTGCCTTAATTCTACGTGGCATTGATTCAACAAGGTGCTGAAAGCATTCTTTAGAAATGTTGGCCCATATTGATAGGATAGCATCTTGCAGTTGATGGAGATTTGTGGGATGCACGTCCAGGGCACGAAGCTCCCGTTCCACCACATCCCAAAGATGCTCTATTGGGTTGAGATCTGGTGACTGTGGGGGCCATTTTAATACAGTGAACTCATTGTCATGTTCAAGAAACCAATTTGAAATGATTCGAGCTTTGTGACATGGTGCATTATCCTGCTGGAAGTAGCCATCAGCGGATGGGTACATGGTGGTCATAAAGGGATGGACATGGTCAGAAACAATGCTCAGGTAGGCCCTGGCATTTAAACGATGCCCAGTTGGCACTAAGGGGCCTAAAGTGTGCCAAGAAAACATCCCCCACACCATTACACCACCACCACCAGCCTGCACAGTGGTAACAAGGCATGATGGATCCATGTTCTCATTCTGTTTACGCCAAATTCTGACTCTACCATCTGAATGTCTCAACAGAAATCGAGACTCATCAGACCAGGCAACATTTTTCCAGTCTTCAACTGTCCAATTTTGGTGAGCTCGTGCAAATTGTAGCCTCTTTTTCCTATTTGTAGTGGAGATGAGTGGTACCCGGTGGGGTCTTCTGCTGTTGTAGCCCATCCGCCTCAAGGTTGTGCGTGTTGTGGCTTCACAAATGCTTTGCTGCATACCTCGGTTGTAACGAGTGGTTATTTCAGTCAAAGTTGCTCTTCTATCAGCTTGAATCAGTCGGCCCATTCTCCTCTGACCTCTAGCATCAACAAGGCATTTTCGCCCACAGGACTGCCGCATACTGGATGTTTTTCCCTTTTCACACCATTCTTTGTAAACCCTAGAAATGGTTGTGTGTGAAAATCCCAGTAACTGAGCAGATTGTGAAATACTCAGAACGGCCCGTCTGGCACCAACAACCATGCCACGCTCAAAATTGCTTAAATCACCTTTCTTTCCCATTCTGACATTCAGTTTGGAGATCAGGAGATTGTCTTGACCAGGACCACACCCCTAAATGCATTGAAGCAACTGCCATGTGATTGGTTGATTAGATAATTGCATTAATGAGAAATTGAACAGGTGTTCCTAATAATCCTTTAGGTGAGTGTAAATCTTTTTTCAGAAACATTAAAAAAAATCTTACCAAGCCCAAAGTTTTGAATGGTACTGTTTATAGTACACTTGCCTTTGTAGAAGTCTGTTAACAGTAGCCAGAGGCAAAAAGGGCACCACTGTAATTTTATTTGCCCTTTGACGTATGGGACACATTATGGCTCTCATTGTTTTTCTTGGAGACAAGGATCTAGGAGATCAAATATAACTGTCAGTCCGCCACACAGAGGCTCATTACTAAAAGAAATACACCTTCCTCAGTTTGTGGGACATTTTCTGCTGGGTAATTTATAGACTTGTGTGTTCTGTAAGTTGTTTTTCCTGCACACAGGCTCATCACATGATTGGATGAGATGATCTCTGCTTCACATTTCATAGATCAGACAGCAATTTTTGCCTCTCATCACAGATGAAATGACACATAACAATGTCTTTGAGTGGTGGGTAGCATCAGCAGCCAAAGATCACCCTGCTGGAAAAACCAGGTCATAGCAGCCTCAGGTGGTTTGAGCTGTTTTTTTTTTTTGTTGTTGTTTGTTTGTTTTTGGATATAATTGCTGGTTTGTTGCTGCCAAGGAAAAATATGAATTGAAATATGGCATGTTTTTTAAGTCATCTAATCACCATGGATCCCCATCAGCTCAGCCAAGGTGACCTAGTCAACTTAACCTAGTTGATCAATACCATCTTAAACCATCTTGAAACAATCAATGACCATAAATAAATAATTTAATCAGGATTTTCCAGCATGAAAGATACTTACTAGGCAGGGGCCTGAGCACTCGCACAGTCCGGATGGCTGACAGGCTTGCGTTATGACCATCCAGTGAATACTCCATCATCCTGTAGGAAGCAGAGCAGAGGAAATGTACTGCAAGCATCAGACACTAAAGGTCAATCTCTATAACCTTTCTTTCTGTCAATCTTAAGTGAGGATAATGAAAGAAAAGTGGTTTGAAAACAGAAGTCTTGATGAAGGCATGAGTGACAAGTGAGAAAAGAGACAGGATTCCTCACCCTGCCATGACAGGTTCCATGTGTCACCAAGGTAACTCTTTGGTCCAAATATCCCCAGGGCTATCATTTTAATGACCATCTCCACAGCAAAGAAGGCGAAGATGCAGTCATCAAATGCCTGTGGACAAAAAAACACATTCATTTCTATCATATAGAAGGACAGACGTTTTACGTACTGTAGGAGGCAGAACAAGAGATGAGGTGCAGACTGATGCCTCACAACAAGGCATTGGTGCTGTACTCCTTCAGGAGGAACAAGGTCAACTCAAGCCAGTTGTATACATCAGTAGGAAACTCCTGCCCATAGAGGTCAACTATTCCACTGTTGAAAAGGAGTGCCTTGCTGTTAAGTGGGCCCTTGACTCTTTAAGGTACTATTTGCTTGGATGAAAATTCCGGTTGGAAACTGACCACAGAGCATTGGCCTGGTTAGGTCGTATGAAAGACACAAATGCTCGCATTACTAGGTGGTTTCTGGCTATGCAGCCATTTGACTTTGAGATACTGTATAGGTCAGGGTCACAAAATTGCACTGCAGACTTTCTCTCGAGGACACCACAGGCGGTGTCTGGAGAGGGAAATGTCACAGTGAGGCCCTGTGACTAGAGACTTGAATCATAAAAATGACTTTTATTTTGACAATGGATTGTGAAAACGCATGCATGCATGCATACACATTTGTAACATCACAAACACTTATCTGTTTTGCGCATATTGAACATCAGTTAACACGGATATGTTTGTATTACGGATCATGTGTTGTGTTGTTCACATCCTCATCATGCCATTTCTTCATCTGTTGAATGTTTAATGGTTTATCCATTTTTCTATGTTGTGTTGTGTTATGTTAAGAAGTAAAACAAGACCGGTAATCATGTTTCAAATGTGTATTGTTTTATATTACCACTTACTTATCATTAATAGTCATACTTACGTACTGGAACATTTTCCCATCCCAAACAGACAAAACCCGGTCAAAGTAAATGCCACCATTTTGAGGATTACATTCACGCCAATAGATGGCACAGTCCATTATTCTCATGTGTGAGGGGGAGGTTGGTGATCTGATAATTCTTGGTTGGGCATTGTTAAACATTAATTGTTAATTGAGTTTGTTTTGTTTTAAATGTTTATGTATTCTTGTATTATTATAACAGTTTACCTATTTGTTACTGTTAAATCACATTTATATAAATTTTTTCAGATTCTTTATTACCTTTTTAATTTCTAAATGGTTTAGGCCAATTAGGAGGGGCTTGGTCTTTTTAAGATGGCCTCTCAGAGTTGTCTGGTAGCTCATAGAGTGAGTTTGAGTGAAACTGCGGTCTTTTGGGTCAATTTATTGGCATAGCCAAAAGTTTGTTTGTTTGTTTGTTTGTTTGTTTGTTTGTTTGTTTGTTTGTTTGTTTGTTTGTTTGTTTGTTTGTATAACTTTTGAACCGTTTTTATTTTATTTGTTTTTGTTTTTTTGTATATATTTTTGGACTATCACTGTAAATACCATTGACGCACCACTGGAAAACCTTTATTTTTGCTCCACTTGGAATAAACGCTGAACTTTTGGCTTTATCACCACGTCACGTCATTTTTACACCTCCATCTGCCGGTACATTCAAAGCAGTGGTGCTGCTGCTGTTCAAAACATCTTTGGGGCCCTTGTTGCAGTTGGCACACCACTGTCTTTGTTACACAGTCCTTCCACACTTAATTTATTTTTCCCCGACTCAAGCCTTAAAATCCCCTCATTAAAACAACACATGTTTAGCGAGACTGTCCAAATTAGTTCAATTTAGAGATGACTTGATGAGTAGCCTATCAATGTTGCTAATTGCCTATACCTAATTTTACCGAAAGAAAAGTCACAAAAAATATCTGTGGTCGAATATTATGTCAGAATTAAATAAACGAGAAAGCAGGGATTCTTTAATGAATTCATCTCATTATAATGGTCGGGGGATGATGCTAAACACACATGATCATTGTCTTAAAAGTGCTTGGACACGAGAGTTAAAGATACTAAAATTAATACAATACATAAAAAATGCATACAATAATGGACACTTATTAATGTGTTTATTGTTGATGTGTGTTTATTATTTTAATTTATGGTTAGTTTAATGAATACTGTTAACTATGGAAAATCAAATCTATATTTATTGCAATAATATAAGCTACCATCAATACTAAAACTGACACGGAGGTATGTATAATTACAAACTAAAGTCACTATGACTGTTATCTATTTCTAAAGTAAGCTACATAAATGTATGTGACAAAGTTTCTGCGACAGCTATCTGATGCGATTCGTCAGTGTCTGAATCCCCTCGCTTCATTTCGTTCCTTGCTTAGTGCACTTAACCATAGACATTATGCACTTAACTGCCATGCATTATGTAGGCTATGGATTCGAGAATCACTAAACAAGTGAGCGATTCTGGACACAGCAACAGAGTCGACACCGAGAGTCGATTCCTGTGCTGGAGTCGACCCCGACTCTGGGGCTATTCAGAGTCGAGGAATCGACTCTTTTGGAGTCGACTCCCCATCACAAGTTTAATTTAATTTGTCCTTTGTCTGAGTTGCAAAGTGTCAGGTCTGTTGATAAAAGGCAACGCATGGGCGACAAGTGTCATTAGGACTTTCGCAAACTGGCAAGGACTTGAATGTCCTCAGAACGTCGGTCAGTGAACGTTACAAAGCGGACCAAACGTAGACGTCCTCTGAACGTCCGTCAGCGAACGATAAAAAGCGGACCAAACGCGGACGTCCTCCGAACGTCCATCAGCGAATGTTACAAAGCGGACCCAATGGGGACGTCCCCCAAACGTCCGCCAGCGAACGTTACAAAGCGGACCTACTGCGGACCTAAACGGACGTTCGCAACGTCCGGGGGACGTCCCTTGTTTGCTGGGAAGTGCTGTTCATTTTATTCTACTCCACCTTAAAATAACATGAAAACTGAACATGTATTTCTAGCAGGTAAAATGTCATATATACACGACATTCAATCAAATTACCTCATCTTTCACGGTCAAAACTGACTTCAAAACTGACACAAGCCAGCATCGCGCTACGCTAGTGCTGTTCTCGGCGATATAACGTTACCTTTGTGAAAGTGGGGATTTAGCACTTACTAGCATGAAGAACAAATATAGACACAGACTGCATGTAGATTTAAGATTAAAACTCTCTTTGATACAAAAACATACCCTTCTGCGAGTTACTGGTTCACCTTAGTGTAGCCTGTGTGAGTCTGAGGGTAATAATTAAGACCCGCACGCACCCTAACCCTAACCGTCTCAAACCTAATGACGAAAAATCTACTCGGGATAGCCCAACCTAAACTTATCCTAAACCTAACCATCTCAAACCTACTTAGTATAGCCCGTCCTAAACTTACCCTAAACCTAACCGTCACAGACCTACCTACAAGCGGACTCACAAATGCATACCGTAATACTCTATCACTGGAGGGAGTGCGATGCTGGATCAGGATTATCGGGCTGTAGCCTTTGGGCTTTCGGCTCGGTTCACTGGTCCAGGGCAAGTTCAGATCGGAAACTTCGCATTCCTAAAGACCAGAAATAACAACACAGTCAATAACACTACAATACTGTTTTTGTAAGATGAAACAAAACGTTATCAATCCAAAATTGGGGAAGAATGGGGATCCCCAAGAATGGGGATTGGTGATGGTGTAGGAGGCCCCGCCCCCATTGTCTATAAAAGCTCTGAGGGGAACTAAATTTTTGTCATTCTGGTTCGCCTGAAGAAGGATACATACATTTTCGAAACGTCGCGATAGGCCTGAATGACACAGCAAAAAGAAGCTAATATGTGTGCAGCCTCCATCATTTTGCGGGTGAATGATGTTGAAGAGCGTTATAAAAAATTGAAAAGTGCTTTATATGTTTTATTTTGTTGTTCACTGCCCATACAGGGCAAAACAACACAAAATGGTTTCCATCATTGGTGTGCGTGATTTCGAAGAGCTACAAAAAATTCGAAATATGCCCCTTACACTCAGCCGAACCCTAAACCTAACCTTATTTTGCAGAAATAGCCCTATCGGGAAGAGCCCTGGCTAATTTAGCCCGCTCTATAATTTTTCACATCACTAAAATCGATATTTTCAGCGAGTATCGCCTTCCTTTGTGTGAGTGTTGGCCTATTTAGTGTACTTCGGGGCTCATATGTGTGGAGTGGCCAGTTGTGCGATAGGACAGTGCAAATCCGCATACGATTTCTTCAGAAATCGTTTGTTGGACTTAGCGTATTCCCCTATACCCAGAATAATCAAATATCTAAATTAATACATAACAAATGATTAATTTCTAATTGGAAACACAACCTAAGAATAATAATAAACGAATGAAATTAAGTGAACTTCACAGGGGCGCTGAAAAGACATACACACGTTCACCTTTGCCCAGGCCGTCGGATTCTGTTTTTGGGCCGATGGGGGGTTCCTTACACTGACTTGCATCTTGCTGTCTCTCGTGGCACCACTTCTAATGATTTTCTTTCAGATTACTATACTCGGATTCCAGAATTTTATCATCATAGATATTCGACTTTTGATTGTTATTCTACCTTTTCGTTTTAATACATTTTTTCATTATCGATTGAAGTTCCTGTGTTATTTCAAATTTAAATTCAATAAATAAATAATTTTTTCATCAACTTCATCGACTGCCTGGATCTCATTTTCTCAAGTTTTTGCATAAGATTCAGTTAAGTCTTTTAGTTTGGAATGACATGAGGGTGAGTAATAAATTTATTTTCTTTCTGTTCAATGCTAATTGAAATTTAGGTGGAAAGAAGGTTGCAGGAATGTTAATAATAAATAAATAAATAAGATGTAGGTTCTGTGCAAAACTCTTTGCCCAAATTTCTATCAGATATAGGCTACCACACATATTGGAGCATGAATACAAACACTTTCACTATCTGCTTCATCATGTGATTTCAAGAAACTGCTGTGGTTTGATTTCAAAGAAATCCTGAGTCATGTGATTTTTTGGTATCCTGTCTATTTAAATACTGCAGAGAGCTTTTATTTGCTATTTGGACTTCTGGAGGTGGACAGAAGACACACACAGAGATCAATACTCAGGTTTATCTTTATTTGCATAATATTATCAATTTTATCAATTTGATGTCAACTGTTTTGCATTACAGTTTTGATAATTGTAATTATTTTCATTTCTAATTATTTGACTATATTATTTATTTAATGTTCAAACAAGTAACAGTGCACACTTGGTGCAGTACATATTGACAGGCTTCAAACAAACGTGATAGACAATTGACATTCATAGAAAAAGCATCCAGTGGATCTGGTGGTAGACATCAGCCACCCTTAACACGGGCTCAAATATTGATGCATGAACAATTTTGAAGTTTGCGTATGTCACTTGTAATCAAACTATCTGCAGATACTACTTCAATTGGCTCAGAGTAAAGAGTAAAGAGTAAAGGCAGATCGTTGGGTGAGTTGACTGACTTTGTATCCACAAACTGGACCAGTGGTAAAATTGCAGGAAATGTAATGTTACTGGGGGGGAAAAAATGTGTGTGTTTAGGGACAACACTGATTTTCACATAGTGAATGTGTCAGCAAGATTAACCAGATTTCTTTGATTTCTTTGAAATCACACCACAGCAGTTTTTCTTGAAATCACATGATGAAGCAGAAAGTGAAAGTGTTTGTATTCATGCTAAAATATGTGTGGTAGCCTATATCTGATAGGCAAAGAGTTTTGCACAGAACCTACAAACCCGATTCCAAAAAAGTTGGGACACTGTACAAATTGTGAATAAAAACAGAATGCAATATTTTATTCAGAATACAACATCGATGACATATCAAATGTTTAAACTGAGAAAATATATCATTTTAAGGGAAAAATAAGTTGATTATAAATTTCATGGCATCAACACATCTCAAAAAAGTTGGGACAAGGCCATGTTTACCACTGTGTGGCATCCACTCTTCTTTTTATAACAGTCTGCAAACGTCTGGGGACTGAGGAGACAAGTTGCTCAAGTTTAGGAATAGGAATGTTGTCCCATTCTTGTCTAATGAAGGCTTCTAGTTGCTCAACTGTCTTAGGTCTTCTTTGTCGCATCTTCCTCTTTATGATGTGCCAAATGTTTTCTATGGGTGAAAGATCTGGACTGCAGGCTGGCCATTTCAGTACCCGGATCCTTCTTCTACACAACCATGATGTTGTAATTGATGCAGTATGTGGTCTGGCATTGTCATGTTGGAAAATGCAAGGTCTTCCCTGAAAGAGACGACGTCTGGATGGGAGCATATGTTGTTCTAGAACTTGGATATACCTTTCAGCATTGATGGTGCCTTTCCAGATGTGTAAGCTGCCCATGCCGCACGCACTCATGCGACCCCATACCATCAGAGATGCAGGCTTCTGAACTGAGCGCTGATAACAACTTGGGTTGTCCTTGTCCTCTTTAGTCCGGATGACATGGCGTCCCAATTTTCCAAAAAGAACTTCAAATTTTGATTCGTTTGACCACAGAACAGTTTTCCACTTTGCCACAGTCCATTTTAAATGAGCCTTGGCCCAGAGAAAAGGCCTGCGCTTCTGGATCATGTTTAGATATGGCTTCTTTTTTGACCTATAGAGTTTTAGCCGGCAACGGCGAATGGCACGGTGGATTGTGTTCACCGACAATGTTTTCAGGAAGTATTCCTGAGCCCATGTTGTGATTTCCATTACAGTAGCATTCCTGTATGTGATGCAGTGCCGTCTAAGGGCCCGAAGATCACGGGCATCCAGTATGGTTTTCCGGCCTTGACCCTTACGCACAGAGATTGTTCCAGATTCTCTGAATCTTTGGATGATATTATGCACTGTAGATGACGATAACTTCAAACTCTTTGCAATTTTTCTCTGAGAAACTCCTTTCTGATATTGCTCCACTATTTTTCGCTGCAGCATTGGGGGAATTGGTGAGCCTCTGCCCATCTTGACTTCTGAGAGACACTGCCACTCTGAGAGGCTCTTTTTATACCCAATCATGTTGCCAATTGACCTAATAAGTTGCAAATTGGTCCTCCAGCTGTTCCTTATATGTACATCTAACTTTTCCGGCCTCTTATTGCTACCTGTCCCACCTGTTTTGGAATTTGTAGCTCTCATGAAATCCAAAATGAGCCAATATTTGGCATGACATTTCAAAATGTCTCACTTTCAACATTTGATATGTTATCTATATTCTATTGTGAATAAAATATAAGTTTTTGAGATTTGTAAAATATTGCATTCCTTTTTTATTCATAATTTGTACAGTGTCCCAACTTTTTTGGAATCGGGTTTGTACATATCCAACTTATTTTACAGGTTTTCAGACTGAAATTGCTTTGTTTCGCTTTTTTATCTTCCGTCACGTGTGTTTTTGTGCACTGCTGAAAAATTACAGGAAGGTAAAGAGTAAGTTCTGACTGAAAATGTTATTTTAAGGTTAGCATAACATTCCTGCATAACACTCCGTGGTCAAGATCAGACCCGCCAAGACCATTCAAGAGAGAAGTTAATGAGATAATTCAGTGGTTAACACTCTGGGGTCAACAAAAACGCCTTTTGCTGGATTTTCTTCACATAGCAGCAAAATCGCCTTAAATACTCAGTCATTTTTTGTCATACAGATAAAAGTAATAAAAATTATCTGTGATAAGTTTGTGTCATGAGAGGGAAAAACAATGTCATTTAATGATTCGGCGTTTATTGAACATAGACTGCATGGGCTTGACAATTCAGTGAACTGCATAAAACACCCTGACTGCACATCTTGATATTGATGCTATGACAATCTGAAGAATTATACTGTTAAATTTGTTTGTTCAGTTTATGTTGCATGTAGTTTTTTGTATGTACAGTATATATTTTGTATGCTATTTATATGTTATGGTGTATTTGGAAAAGCACAATAAACCTCAAACCTCATAAAGTCATAATAAACATATTTCTACCAGAAAGACTCGGGAAGCAAAGAAACGTTTGAATACGATTTATTCAACAGTTTGAATGTAAATTTCAAAGATAAATGATAAAGCTCTTTGGCGTAGGCCCCGTCCAAAGTACAATCCGGAGGGTAGCAGACGTTTGCAGATCCTGCCTTAAGATGAAGGCAGGGGCGGGGGAGCCTACCCCCGATGTATGGACAGGGACCGACCTGGTGGTGGTGGGGAGGATGGGGGTGAACGCCGGCGATGGTATCTGCAAACACAATAGTTGGTGGGAACAGAACTTATATACTCAGGTGACGCGTAATGATTGGTTAGATAATGAGCAATGACGTGCATTACGCCTGTTTCACACTGTAAGCGTGAAGGGGCTCGCACACCGGACGCGAAGCTCAGCGCCGCGACACGTCTTTAAAATTCGAACGCATTGTTTTCTAATGTTTTCTGAAGCCTCGTTTACACTGCACGCGTGTGCGGCGCGTTACGGCTGCGATGCGGCTACCTGAGCTGATACGCTGCCACTCTAGTCAATGCTCGTGTTTACGCCAGCCGCGCCGCGGTGCGTTTGAGAAGCGTCCCAGAAGCGGCTCGCTGCGCCGCTTCGCTAAAGATAGGTGCCTCGCCTATTTTCGACAGACGCCGCGTCCAAGACGTGCAGCTCAAATAAAAAATAAAGTCAAAATAATCACCCTGATTTAACTCCAGCTCATATTTCACATCACTAGGATGCCAGAAACTGACAACAAGAGATTCGAAGTTGAAAAACTTGAAATTTCTTTGTTTTTGTTGTCCATAACTGGAATTTTAAGTGTATTAACTTCATCTGCAGTATACGTCAAAATAAACACAATTAAACCGGACAAAATATAACAATTTAGCCATTAAAAACATGAAAAAAAGCAAAGAAAACAACGTTGGACAGGCAAATCTAGTGGTCTCGCGAATCCAGCCGCTTCACTTCTGAAATGCTTCTGGTGTGAGTTGACACCGCGCAGAGGACGGAACAAAACCTTGCCGGGGCCGTAACGCGCCGCACACGCGTGCAGTGTAAACGAGGCTTGAGTCGTAGCTGGGCGCCGCGGAGAGGTGCTGAATGTCGCCGCCGGTGTGCGTACACTCATAGAAAACAATGCGTTCGAATTTTAAAGACGTGTCGCGGCGCTGAGCTTCGCGTCCGGTGTGCGAGCCCCTTGAGCGTCGCGTGAGCAGCGCGTGAGCACAACTACATCGTCACTGCAGCTGCAGAGACATGCGAGTATTCACACTGGAAGCGTTTGTACAGCGTCACAGCAGCGGCTCGAAGCTACATAAAGTGAGCATTTCTTTACAAAGACAGCTATAAATAAGTTTGTCGTTTATAAACTTGATAGTCTTGAAAGTTTGTTAACATGTAAGGTGTACAACACTCGCATATAAACATAAAATAAATAAAAAAGCCTTGTGTTATCCATTGCTGCACACGAGTGAGGTAAGCTTTGTGGCTTGCTGCTGTCTGTGTCATGCATGTTAACGAACAACAAAGTACAAAGAAATAACTTGCAGCTTTAGATACGATATGTAAACCACTTGCTCGGTGTAATTTTTTCATTGAACACTTTATGTAAATTGCATGCATTATCCTAAATGTTACCAAGATTTGTAAATTCAGAGAAAGTCACAAATTTAAAATAATGCCCGTCAATGACGTAATAACTGCAATTCTGCATTTTCCCTGGATTCTTCTTGTACTGCAAAGTAACAAAGTCCCTTTAAGACAAGTCGTTTAACTCGGCGGCCATCTTTGAAACGCCTCTCGGGCATGCAAGTGTGACTCCTATCTCTTTGAATGGGGAAACACCAAATTCTCCAAATACGCATACACAGACCTAAACGTGCGTCTGTTTCTACAGAAACCGGTGCTTCTAACGGCCGCTGCGGTGACTTTACAAGTCGGCAATTGGCTCTTATTTAGAAGGCGGGACATATTCCGCCATATTGCGCATTGCACTTTCTCCCATTCAAAACAATACGAGTGACGCGTCTTGTGTTATTCTATAGTCTTTGCCTCAATTCTTTGATAGTAACCGTGGAAACAGATATTGATAGCTGCGTGATGTCTAGTGGCACACTGTTTCATCCAACACTATGGAACATGCAATCAAACTTGGAATAAGAGAATTGGAGCGAGGATGAACATCAGCATGGCGTTTACGAAATGCAACAGCTTTGCGACGAACTTCGACTTGACAGATGCCGCTCTAGCACATTAATAGACAGGTGAGCAAAAGTACACGAGACGAATTAATGTTATGTAGCACAACACTATGGAATGTTAGAATATCATACTGTTGATCTAGCTTACAGTCGACAGACTAATAGAATAGCAGTCTACAACTTTAACACTCAAATGCAGTTTAATATGATTGTGTAACTTTAGACCAAGTGAAACAAGGATGCGTTACCTCGGTTTTAATTCATAAAATAAACGTACCTGTATGAGTAGTATTTAAGCAATTGAAAGTACTTTGGTAGATTGAATTGACTCATTCCTTTTCCTGGAAGTCCAGGCAGGGACTCACATGTAGCACTGAAATCGGTCTCTCATTGGCGATCGCACCCGCGATTCCATGCCGAGATTGTGCCTTTAGCACAGGTAAATTAAATTCATTTAATACAGTGAAGACTATGCAGTGTTATTTTACATTTTAAAGCTGCAGTCCACAACTTTTTTTGGTTAAAAATTATCCAAAATCAATTTGAGCAAGTGCATAACCAGCCGGTGTTCAAAACGATCTCAATATCTTAGCTCGATTCACAACGGTAAGCTTGTAATAATGTTTTATAATAAGAGTGACATGGTGGATTTCCGCGGGAAATTTGAGCATGCAGCAGTTCCTCTGTGCGTCATTACGTCACGTCCGTGAACAGAAAGGAAGGAGTCCCGTCCAGGCTAGTCAGTTTTATGACGTGAGGACGCTGCTGGTAGCGGATCCTTTATAGCCTTTTCTCACAGCAGCTGGAATAATTAAACTTTTGATGGTGGATTGTAATCCAGAAAGGTCCAAATGACAATCATCAGTGACAACTGGCGATTCACCCGTAGTCAAAAAGCAAAAGACTTTGGACTGTGGAGTGGCTACAGAAATTGAAATCTACAGGTAACTAATATACACTAAATACACATAGTCATGCAATGCTGATGTTGTTAACATTAACAATTTGAGAACAATATAACAGTAATAATAATTTGCACGGTTTGGCATGATCCGAGCTAAGCCATCATTAGATTTAATCATCATTTGCAGAGTGATTTATTGTAGGCCTAATGCTTTTTTCCTCAGTTGGTCAGAACAAAAGTGGCAGACATGTTACTTACTTGTTCAGATTATATTTTCCAGTGAAAATTATTATATTGGTCATACTTTCAAGACGCAGAATCTGTGATTCTGAAATACAGTATCTACATGGGTGCGGTGACTGACAGCAAGCATTAGATTTATCCGCGCTAACGAGCTGTGCCGACGCACAACGCACGTACAGATAACTGTTCCGTATATGACTGCAATTGCAGTTTTCAAACAAGAGATGGCGAAAAAGAGGAAAAATCACGGACTGCAGCTTTAAGTAATTATTTCCTGGATCTGAATATTTACCTGAAATACGTAAAACGCCATTTATTTCATTTAAATCACCCCAAACTCTCTAGAATTATTACTTTCCGAAAAGGGTTATTCAAATAAATTTGTCATATCACAATATATAGTCGCAGAAAGATATCTTGGGAATTAAATCGACTGTCCCTTTCCTGCACAAGGAAAATCTGGTGCACGTGCACGAAGCTGAGCATATAGGACATAGATGGAGACTTGCCTGAAGAAATGTGAACACGTACAGGTATTTTGACGAGAATAAAACATGTTTATAAAGCAGTATGCAAACGACATAGCCTTATTACCACACAGAACATAATTAACAATGTTTCTGCCTCTAACATTACAAAGGAAGTCACTCGACACTAGATGCACCATACCCAAGTTACAAAGCGTGTCGTTCTTTCTGCTGACGAGTCCAACTCTGCTAGTCCACTTTCATGCGGATCATTAACGACGCGCTATGAATGTGACAATGCGAACGAGCACAGTTCCGTCTCAAACAAATGCGTGCGACTGCACTGTACAGCTCTGCTGATGAATGTAATAGAGCAAAAGAGTATGATTATACACCCAACGACATCAAAATGCATAAAATGATGAAAATACTTATCACTGAGATGAGGTGGCTGTTGTAGTGATGACGAGAGAATAGTGAAGATTGCTTTGAGGCCCTTTGATGATATTGCTGAGACGGAATTCGAAAATAGAATCTGCGGGTGGACCTGCACACTTCTGAAATTTGAGACGGTGAATGCGATAACTCTCATTGCGCGACTGCTTCAATGAACATTCATGCATCGTGAGGAACGTCGGCGTCATCAACTGCGAACTGAATGCCGGCGATGGTATCTGCAAACACAATAGTGGGTGGGAACAGAACTTATATACTCAGGTGATGTGTATGATTGGTTAGATAATGAGCAATGACGTGCATTAGAGTCTTCCGGGTAGAACTTCCGCTAAATCTCCCATTTCCAGTAAGTTTTATATTATCACACTTTCCGATGTTCAGCAAAATTTGACTAATGTGCTTTTCGTTCTCTTGAAAAGTTGCATGCATGCGCAGTATCATCAGCTCATCGGTTCTCAAATCGGACATGTCCGAAAGAAGCAGTTCTCAGTTGTGTTCTGATGATCCAAAAACCGTTGCAACCAATTCTTTACTCGTGAACGAGAACCATGACAGGCCGTGTACATTCGTTTGTGTGCGCCGAGCATTCTCACTCAGTATATCAGCTACTCAGCTGCTCGTGCTCATCATCATCAGTTCTCCCTTCACAGCAGGTTAAGTCAGTGTACTGTTGGAGTAACTGAATAACTCCAGGATGTTGGTATATTTAGAGTCAGAGGGAGTGTCAGAGACATCAGAATGTGAGTAACTTTAGTAATTTGTAGATTAGTGTTTGCCTACTGGAGATGTGAACTGTTTGGAACGATTCAGTCTGATTTGGTGAACTGGTTTGACAGGTTCACTAAAAAGAACCGGTTCAAAAGAACGATTCGTTCACGAACCGGACATCACTAATCTCATGTTAATTTTGAGTACATCCTTTATATCTCAGAGAAGTCTTTAGTTTTATCATATTTATAAAAAAATAGATACGCTAAACCGATTCTTTCCAAAAAAAGCTGAGCCCCTGGAGGCATGCCTGCCGTCAGTGCCGTGGGCAGAGCTAAAGAGTCGCGAACGCACGCAGCTTTTGCGTAGAGATCGTCTGCTAGCTGCGACATCATTATAAATAAAAAGGGAGCAAAAACGTTCGTGTTGTTTACATTTTATGCACTTGCGCGCCAATTGCCAACAAAACGCAGACATCTGATGCAGCTTTACTCACCATCTGCGATCTGCAAATCCAGCACCGAACTGGGACTTGTTTACAAAGTATTCATCACCGAAATCCCAGGAACAAACAAACATACGTGCACAACTTTGAGGCTGCCCCAGAAAAACAAACTTCATCCACTGTTCCCTTAACGCTGGGTTCTTTGGGAAGCTGAAAAAGGTAATCTTTCCCTCACAGGCTGCATCCTTCGGAGGTTGCATTTGAAGGCTGAATACGTCATCAAGGATGTCTTATTTAAGAAAAGTAACCGTAATAAAATTGAGTGATATCCCCCCCCCCCCTGCGTATTCTACGCCCATGACGATACGTATCACGATACAGGGGTTACGATACAATATATTGTGATATATTGCAATACTGTAAGAAAGGCAATATATTGCGATATTTCTTGTTTTTTTTGTTTTTTTTTAGAAAGAGCATCTAATTTTAGAAAAAAAACTATCATAAAGAACACACCATATGCATAAAACATAACAAACAACTTTATTTTATTTAATCAATACAGTATCATTTGCATTTATATCACTAATCACTATTTTGTGCAATCTAAGTAAAGGGAATATAAAGTGAGAGCAGGATTCTTTAGGTGTATATGTTTTATATATTTATATATAAATATATTTATTTAATACTGTACAGCTGCTTGCTTTATAGCATTCTATTGTATAAAGTGCTAAAATAAACGTGCCTTCACTGAAGTGCTGAACTGCAGGGCTAGTGCAAACACATCCACATCGCTACGATCAGATCCTTTCTTTCTGCTACCAACACTGCTATTTTTGTTGTGTGTTTATTTTGTTAGAGAAAAGTGTGCAGTACGTATTCTATCGAGATGCTTATCTGAGCAGCGTGCATCGCGTCGGGATCTTAAGTGACCTCTCAGTTTCAATGCATTTCCCGAGTATTGGATGACTTTTGACAATCTCATTAGTGGTTTCTTTAAAGTTGAAGCCAAAATGAGTCAACACTTCAGCTTCAGCTTCACCTTGCGCTTCTCTGGCTCCGCATCAGTTTACGTTCTGAGAGAACACTGACATATAGCGGTTGGGTTTTATACAGTCTGTGGTTTCAACCGAACACAAAGCCACGATTCTTGGATGTAAATAAATAAATAAATAAATACATATCAATACAGTGTTTTTGAGAATTGATCCAATATCGCCAAACATAATATTGCGATATTCACATGTATCGATATTTTCTTATACCCCTAAATGATTGTGAAGCGAATGCGTGTGAACTTTATGAATGCAATAAATCAAAATAATCACTTTGCTGTTGCAGCTCTCCAACAGCAGGGGCCGTATTCACGACACATTTTATCTTACCACTAAGAGTTCTCCTAAATAGCAGTAAAAGTTCTTAGCTAAGAGTTTTCTCTTAAAATCTATTCACAAAGCTGCTGAGACAAACTTTTACTAAGGAATAGACTGAAGTCTTAAGCTAAGAGTAAGGGCGGGGTTGACCTCGTTGCTATGGAGTATACACACAGTGATTGGCTGATGGGGGAGGAGTCAGCGATTTAATCATAGAAATATGAGCTGTGTCTCATTTCGAAGGTTGCATCCTCCGGAGGTCGCATTCGAAGATTTCATTCGTCATTGAGGCTGTATCGTTTCAAAAAAGTAAGCAGGACTCTCCGAACGCGACCTTGGAATGCGTACTTCTTTCACAGGAATTCGGAGGATGCATGAGGTGTATCCTTTGCTGCTGCAGATAGCCCACAATCCTTTGCTGTTAACAACCGTCATTTATTAAAAAAAAAAAAAAAAAAAAATGGCGGCGTCATCAAATGTTTACAATCTTAACACAAGCGAAGATGTGTTAAAAGTATCATTTTTCAAGCTTGTTTTTGTTTTAAACTTTGTTCTTCCTAATATCCTCCTCTTTTGTCTCTGTAACAGATATGTTGTACATAAGCCAGCTCCTCAAGCATTAACCAAAATAAAACAAGTAAATACATTTTATTTTCAAATTACATACAAATTTATTAATAATTTTCATTCATTTGCTGAGAGCGCAACAAGGCTGCCGTGAACGCGTTGGCATAGCAACGATATACTTCCTGTTTCCTTTCCTGCCTGTGTGTCCTACGAAGGACGTCTCGTTTAATTCTGGCTAAGGACACTCCATATACCGCAAACTTCACAGGATTCATCCTCTTGAGGATGCAGCCTTCGAAATTAAATGAAATGAGACACAGCTATTGTAGAATGAGGTGTCATGTTTCCATATTAAAATAAAGGTTTTAAAATACAAATGTTGCCCTATTCAAATAAAGGTTTTTTAATAAAATGTTACCATATTCAAATAAAGGTTTTAAAATAGGCTAAGTGTCACTAATTAAGTATATACATTAATTAGTATATACAGTTAATATACAGTTAATTGTCCACCTCTTGGATGTCTGCATCTCAAGAGAATGCAAGCGACAAATTAAGTTTTATAAACAAAGTTTGGGAGAAACACATTGAAACGGTCTTTCTAATCAGCTCGAGAGGAGGAATATATACACAGACGAGAGTCGACTCGCCTATAGTTACTTCGATAGTTTTCTGTATCCCTCCTCCACCCCGTTCCTTACACTTGGCTGGGAATATGGGGAGAACTCTGGGTTTGGGCTAAATTCCAAGCTCGGAGGCTAAAAGTAGCTCCTAACTTGCCAAATTAGGAGAAACTCTTAAAAATAATGGGCGTGTCAGTCCTAATTTTAAGAGTCAAATGTTTGCTCTAAGAGTATTTCACAAAGCATTTTAGTGATAAAACTAGCTCTTTAATCTGTGAAACGTTAGGAGTAGTCAAGAGGACTCTTAAATCACTAAAACCAAATCACAAAAAAATCCTAATGCACCTAAAGACACTGAACACCATTGAGGCAATAGCAATAGAGCCTTGGATGCTCAACCTTTTCTTCATAAACGCTATACATATTTTGATTTATAGATTTGAATCTACGATAAGACAGCATAAATAAATCTTTAATAAATAAATAAATAATGTCCGATTGCCTGTGGTGGTTGTTTTCACGAGTTCACACTTTCAAATGATCGAATAGAGTAAAAAAAAAAAAAAAAAAAAAGGGCTAACAAGCGTAATAGCCTTATTTGGTGTGCTGTCCATGGGGATCGAGGACTTGGAATTTAGCCCAAACCCAGAGTTCTCCCCCACATCCCCAGCCGAGAGTGAGAAATGGTGTGGTGGAGGGATGCAGAAAACTGTTGCGGTAACTATAGGCGAGTCGTCTCTCATCTGTGTATATGTACATCCAGTCGAGCTGATTAGATAGACCGTTTGAACGTGCTCCTCCAAAACTTTCTTTAAAACATAATTTGTCACTTGAATTCTGCGGTCACTCGAGACGCAGACATGTAAGAGGCTGACAATTAACTGAACATACACTAGTTTAATTAGCGACACTTAGCCTACACTTTAAAACCTTTATTTAAATATGGCAACATTTTTATTAAAAAAAGTCTTTATGTGAATATGGCAACATTTGTATTTTAAAACCGTTAATTAAATATGGAAACATGATTCCTCATTCTACAATATTTCTGTGATTAAATCGCTGACAGAAACTATCCCCTATCAGCCAATCACTGTGGGCATGTTTAGTAAGGGTGTTGACATCATCCAAAGCAACAAGGTCAACCCTGCCCATACTCTTAGCTTAAGACTTCAGTCTATTCCTTATTAAAACTTTGTCTCAGCAGATTTGTGAATTGGTTTTAAGAGAAAACTCTTAGCTAAGAACTTTTACTGCTAGGAGAACTCTTAGTGGTAAGATAAAATGTGTTGTGAATACGGCCCCAGATCAGGCATTAGAACAGTAGCAGTAACTCAGTTACTTACATGTTGTTGCGTTACGGTCGAGTTCAAATCGTAAAAGTCTGTTTGCAAAGACTGCGCCAAAATGCGATTGATTTACCAAAGAATCCACAGTGAAATACCGAATACAAATAAATAGTCAAATGAGACATTCGCATTGTTGAAAATAAATAACCATATTCCTAGCATAAGGATCCTTTGAAAGGCAATGTTATTTTTCTCCTGTTGTATCGCATTATCCTCTTCATCTCACTAACACACCAGGGGGTGGGGCTAGGGTTCCAATGATGACGTAGGCATTGTTTTCTTCTTCTGTAGAGCTGGCGTTTCACCTATCGGATGTCATATATAGGAACATTCCAGGATCAGTCGTTCTCTGGGCCTGGTGTTGATAAAAGCTTTTATTAGAGTAACAAGGAAGTTTTCAGTTCTGAAACTTACAGGATATTCTTATAGTTTGATGACTCTTATATATCAAAAGCTCAAGAAAACGTTTAAAGCACTGTATGAAAAGGGGAACAAGAACAGAAAAAAGAAAAGAGAAGAGAAGAGCAGCAACACAAGAACTACAGCTGACTTCCAGCAATTACTCATTATTACACTTATTACGAATCAGACTGGCTTTATTTCTGTCATATGTCTACAGAAGCTCTTGTTGAGAATTAACAGATGTTTAGATATTTGTTTAATTGAAAATGTTTTGTTTGAATTCACCATTATGGTTATCAGTGATTAAGTGATGACTGAACATTATTGAAGACAACTGATGATAACAATCAGAATCATTGAAGCACAGAGGAACAAGAACAGAAAAAAAGAGAAACAAGAACTACAACTGACTCCAGCCACAGTCTTAGATGAATTTAACTCCCTGGAGTCTGAGGTATCGCCAGCGATACCACCTCGGTTTTTTTCTTACCAGTGTGAAAGAGACTCAAAATACTCTGTCAATGTTGCACATACAATTAAGAGTTATACACCATTTTAATCTGTTGAATATCTTCTTTTATTTGTGTGCACTCAGAGTAAAAACAAAATGTTGTGCTTTTTATAAAATAAAAGAAAACAAACATGATGCGTGATCTGTCGTCTCCCTCTGAACAAAGTCCAATCTGATAGTTCTCAGAAAATGAACTGTACCTTAGAGAATACTAATCACAAAAAAAAAATTAGACTTATGTCTAAAGAAACATTGAAATGTCAGGTTTTAAATCGTGTAAGTCAAATCGAAAACAAATATTCTGTTTATGTAATCTGAATGAAAAGATACACATGTCAGACGCCTGTGATTCAGCTCATTATCCGCTAATGCGGCCACGCCCACGGAGCGAGCGCTATTCAGATGCAAATTCTGAGGCAGCACATGTATACATTGTCGCAATAGTGTATTTATTATCTTCAAAAGTGTTTATCTGCATGTTATAGCCATGGTTAGCGATCTCTGGAAGCCTCTGTTAGTTCCTGGAAAGTCACATCGTATGTTCTTTAGAGTAATCTGTGGACTAAAGGTGTACAGCGGCCTCCGGCTGCAAGTATGAATTGAAAACAATGTTTCCAGTGCCCATAGTGATGACAATAAATATAGAATAAATATTAATCCTCTGCATAGAAAATTGACATAAACATATGAGAATCCATCAATATTTCTTATCACTTAATTATCTCATTGACCCCAATACTGGTTCAGTGTTACATTTAACACCCTGTAGTGTGCACACTGAGCAGTGCATTTCATCGGGGCTAACCCATTGTTATCTGTTCACCGTTGTCTTCCTCAGTTTGACCTTAGTTTCTGTCTGTCAGTCTGTTAATTATGTTATTAGTTCCCACCTGTGTCTCATTATCGCCCTCATTAGTTCCTTTGTTTGATTCGTGTATATATACCCTTTGTTTCCATTTATGCCTTGTCCGTTCTCGTTTGATGTTGACTGTGCTTCGTGTTATCCTGCTTGTTTTGTCATTAAAGACTACTCTGCGCATTCTCCTTCGTCCTTGTTCCTTGCTACACCGACGACACGTAACAGAAGAACGGACAGTTTTGTCCGTTTTGTGGCGTTGTCTTTTCTTTTTGTTTTTCCCCCTCCTGTCACTATGGACCCAGCAGTAACCCTTCTATGCCTGGAGCAGAGGGACCGCTCCCTGGAATCACACACAGGGGAGTTTTTGGAGTTGGCGTGGCAAACACACTTTTCCCGACCGCTCGCTCTGCATGTTTTCCTTTTCCAGCCTAAGCGAGCGGTCTCGGGCACGCCTTCCAGGGAGCGGTCCTCGGAAGGATTTTGCCACATTCGTGGAGTGGGTGCTGGTGAGTAACAACTCGCCATTCACCGACGGCCCCGCGGAGAAGGACTTCGCCACCAGCCCCACTCCACTGCCAGAGACCAACCAACCAACCACCACCAGCGAACGACGCAACGGAGATGTTGTTTGAGCCCACTGCAGACTGTGGAGACCGGCCACCCGCGGGAGATGAGCCCGTACCGAGGATAAGGACGAAGCCTTTCATCGGCTTGGAGCCCGGACCACTGACAGAGTATGACCAGGTGCGCGAGCCGGCAACACCGTTTGTCGCGGAGAGAGTGATTGTGGAGCTCGAGGGCTGGGAGGAAAGCCCTGCCCACACCACCACCGCTGTTGATGTGAGTTTGTTGAGCTTAGGCCATTATTTTGAAGAACTGATGGATTTGTTTGCGGCTGATCTAATAGACTTTTTTGGAGAGGTGATTCCCAACTCCCCTGTATCTCCAGCGCCCCCTGTATCTCCAGAGCCTCCTGTTTCTCCAGTGCCTGTATCTCCAGTGTCCCTTGTGTCTCCTGAGTTCCCGCCCAGCCTCCCTCTCCCGCCTCCTTGTCCAACCAGTTCCTCAGCCCCACCATCGCAGCTGTTCTTCAGCTCTTCTACTTCTTCATTATGCCATATGCCAACTGTCTTCAGGCCACCAACTCCATCTCTCACAGAGGGTCCCCTGTCTCCACCTCAAGCCTCTGTGCCCCCTGCTCCACCTTGGACCATCGACACTCCGGTTCCACAGTGGCTCCTCCCTCCCTCGGCTCCACCGGACACCATCGGCCATACGGCTTCTCCAGGCTCCCTCGTCTTTCTGGCTTCGCCTTGGTCAGTCGTCCACCTGCCTGCACCTACGGCTCCGTCTGGCTCCTCCTTCCCTCCAGCTCCGCCTACATCCTCGGTCCCACCGGCTCAACCTCTGTCCTCTGGATGTCCGTCTCCACCTCGAAATGCTTGTCGCCATGGCTCCATCTCGGACTCCCGTACCATCGGCTGCGTGTGGGCTCTTCGGCTACATCGGGGTCTCCATCGCTAGCTACCTCTCTGTTGGTCGTCCCCAGGGTGTTGTCTACCACCACATCGACACCACCACGGATCCTCCCACCTGCGACTTCACCCTGGGGCCTCGTCATGGTTGGTTCTCTGGGCCATCATCTGGCTCCTCCTGCTCCGGGTTTCCCCTTTGCTCCTCCCTCCCTCCACTCCCCCATGGACTAATTCTTTGGACTTTGTTTTATTTTGCTGCTCCTCTTCTCCTCGCCCTCCTTCGTTAATTTTCGGAACAAAAATTGAGATATTTTAGTTGAAATCCGATGTCTCCGTGAGGCCTACATAGGGAGCAATGACATTTCCTCTCTCAAGATCCATGAAGGTACTAAAAACAGATCTAAATCAGTTCATGTGAGTACAGCGGTTCAGTATTAATATTATAAAGCGACGAGAATATTTTTGGTGCGCCAAAAAAACTAAATAACGACTTATTTAGTGATGGCCGATTTCAAAACACTGCTTCAGGAAAGAATCAGTGTATCGAATCATGATTCGGGTCGTGTGCCAAACTGCCAATGGCTGAAATCACGTGACTTTGGCGCTGCGAACAGCAGATTCGATACGTTGATTCATCGTGCTCCGATGCTTCCTGAAGCATTATTTTGAAATCGGCCATCACTTTATAAGTCGTTATTTTGGGGTTTTTTTTTGGCGCACCAAAAATATTCTCGTCGCTTTATAATATTAATATTGAACCACTGTACTCACATGAACTGATTTAAATATGTTTTTAGTACCTTTATGGATCTTGAGAGAGGAAGTGTCATTGCTCCCAATGTAGGCCTCACGGAGCCATCGGATTTCAACTAAAATATCTTAATTTGTGTTCCGCAGATTAACGAAGGTCTTACGGGTGTGGAACGGCATGAGGGTAAGTAATAAATGACAGAATTTTCATTTTTGGGTGAACTAACCCTTTAATAGAACTATTCTTGTTTTTATCATTTTATTATAAGTCAAAAATCTTACAAAATGGAGGTGACCATTTTATCATGTTGTTTGACATGTTTTACAAGCTGGGAATCTGGAAATCTGCTTCTTTCACCTCTTTCTTCAGCATTGCGCAAGTTTTTTTTTTTTTTTTGTGAAACACTACTGTTTGCTTAAACGCACTTAAAGACACTTAAAGCACTTTAAGTAAAAGTTCTTAAAAAAGAGAAAAGGATCAAGTGCTTAACTAAAGCAAACACCGACCACTAGCTCTCTTCTTTGATAAATAAACCATCTAAACCTCTGTTAATTCTCAATAAGGACTTTTTATACATCTGACAGAAATAAAGTCGATCTGGTTAGTAATAAGTGAAGTTAGCATTGCTGTGTGTGGAGTTGTTTAATCCTCCTCTAAGATCTTGAGAGATATAAAGGGCACCTATTATGCCCCAATTTACAAGATGTAAAATAAGTCTCTGATGTCCTCAGAGTGTGTATGTTAAATTTTAGCTCAAAATACCCCACAGATCATTTTTTATAGCATTTCAAAATTGCCACTTTTAGTGGTTGATCAAAAATGCGCCATTTCAGCGTGGGCCCTTTAAATGCAATTGAGTTGCTGTGCTCGGCCCAAGAGGGCAGAGCTTCAACAGCTCGTTCTCCCCTGTCATGCCGCGGTCACACTAGACTTTGAACGTGCGAAATTTCTTCGGATGCTGTCACGGTCGTGATATGACGTCACGGTCTACAGCGTCTCTTTTATAAACATGAATTCAACACACAACTTAAAGTAATACATTCAAAATGTAAAAATATATAACCTACTCGACTTTACTGCAAAAATATAATTCTTTTAATTCAGCCAAGAGGTCATGCCGTGAAGAAACCATCTTCTACTGGTCGCACGTCTTCACGTGATGCGAATTCGCAGGTCAGAGTTCACCAAAGTTGATCTTTGGAACGCAGCGAAAAGCGAATTTTTTCTCACGAGCTTGCGTTTCCGGTCTGACGCATTTGCATGCATTTGAATGGAAGGCAATGGAACGAAAAGTGCAGTGTGACCGCCTCTTCAGGATTCAGTCAGGGTGCACTATAATGTCAGAAACTGAGAATATATGCTGCATGGAGATAGAACAGGTATAGTTTAGTTCAATTACGGTTATAACTTATATTGTCTTCTTGTTTTTATCCACTATATTACTACAAGCCTGTTGTACCGCCCGAATGATGGCCAAAACTATACAGATTAGTTTTCTGACGTTTATTAAAAGAAAATCTCTGTAAGAGCTTATTATCCGCATTAGCGGATAATGTGCTGAATCATGGACTTCTGACATGGCTCTCTTTTCATACAGATTACATAAACAGACAATATTTGTTTTCGATTTGACTTACACAATTTAAAACCTAACATTTCAACGTTTTTTTTAGACATAAAGGCTGATTTATGCTTCTGCGTCGAGTGTACGTGCGTAGCTGACGTAGAGTCTCTTTCACACTGGTAAGAAAAAAAACGAGGTGGTATCGCCGGCGATACCCCAGACTCCAGAGTGTTAATACACCTCGTTTTCAGCAACTCAGATTTAGGGAGTAAATGGAAAGAGATATGTAGATTAATCCATCCAGCTACAGAACACCTAAAATGCTTGGGAGACGTTTCCGTCAGTGCAACAATGGCGGACTCGCTGTGACTCGTGCTCAGGGCGGTTCTATGTTCAAGCGGCAGTGTCTGCCAACATTCGTGGGCGGGGCCTGTGGCTTTTGTGACGTCACACTGCCAGGGATCAGGAAACGGCTTGTTCTGAGAGACTGCTTATGATTTATGGAGATGGGAGTGGGTGGATTTTTATCACTATAGGGTGGTTGTGTACACACACTGCCAACACACATTTATGTCCAAACACCATGTTAAAGTGAATTTTGCATAATAGGTCCTCTTTAATGCTTTCTTTTGTCCTCAGTTTTTGGAAGTCAGTTGTTTCTGTTCTCGTTTCTGTTTCCTTTAATGATTCTGTTTGTTAAAAGCAGGTGTTTGTCACTGATGTTAAATCATCACTAGAATAATTAATTATCTCTATAACTCCACTAGTGTTGTTTTCATCTTGAAAGGTCTGGTCTCGACCACACCTCTGGTCTTGAATGGTCGTGGTCTTGGAGGACTGGTCTTCACCTCTGAGATCAGCTGAGTAGAAGTGGCCAGAGACCGCTTTCTTTCTTTTGTCTTTGCCGTTCATTTTAAACGGCTTGTTATGAGCCACACAGTTACGGCTATCTTGATCCAAAGAATATCAGTTTTTCTATGAGAGTTTTTTTTACACCGTGGTTTCAATTTTTTGTTTTGTTTTTGAGATTTAACACATGACAAGTCGTTTCAAAGAGGATAGACGCAAAACCCTACAGAGCGTTTCAACGTACGTACGTCTTGGTCGCCATCTTGTCTCGACCCTTCTACGCAATTGTGCCCACAGAAATGAATGAAGCACCTGACGTATGATTCTGATTCATCAGATTGCAGTATGGGTAAGAACTTTTTTCTTTTTTTTTCATTACTGAAATAGAATTGTTCTTTTGTCTCACTGTACTGATGTGTCTAAGAACTGTTCTTCTGTCTTTATTCTAGATCACAGATTTCCCAGTCTAAGTATTATATTAACTGGAAACTCTGCAGCTGTTCAGTTTGGCAATGAAAATATTCTGCTGGGAGAAAAACAGACTAATATGGAAAATGCAGAAATATCCAGCATTGTTCCTGTACAGAGGGAAATATCAGAACATCACATCAAAGTGATCAACATGACCAGTTTACATGAGAATCATCATGAGGATCATCTTATTCATCAAATAGTGAATGAAAATGAAATTAACGCCTTTATCTTTGTTGTGCGCCTGGGTCAGTTAACAGATGCTGATAAGATGGGTATTGAATGGCTACAGAGAGTGTTTGGAGACACAGTTCTTCCGTTTGTGATGATTCTCTTCACCTATGAAAGAGAAGAAGAGTGTGACACTATCATCGATGATCTGAAGAAAAACTCTGTTCTGGAGCAGCTGCTGGGGAAATGTGGAGGAAAATATCAGACTTGCAACAAGATGATGAACAACCAATCAGAGATGAGAGACCTGATGAACAAGATTAAGCATCTGTTTAATGAGAATCAACAGCAGCACTACACTATGGAGATGCACAACACAAAATTAAGACCGAGAGAAGAACACAAGTGTGGTAAGTACACAGTTCCCGTTCGAGTCGGTCTCTCAACACTGCATCACCGAAAGGTGGCGCTATGAGGTTATGCCCTCCCTCCTCGAATCTACTGAAGCCTTATGAAATCTTGCGGGTGAGAATCCACCCTACAGTGGTGTTCAAGCGTGTGAAATAGAGGCTGGCTGCAGCGCGTTATAGGGCGGGGCTGAACACCGTTGCCTCAGAATCTTTTCCTTCAGCTTCAAGAAGCCATCTACAGTTCGCCGTTGAGGTACGCTCATCTGGGGAACGTTGCCTGGATTGCTTCCCCCGCAGCGTTCCGATGACTATGACAATTACTTTCAGATTTACAGAGGACATATTCTGGGTACTGACACGATAAGCAGCCACTGTCCCAAAGCAGCGGTCTGCTGTGTTCTGACAGAGGGCATGGAAAAATATCCAGTTGCTCACTTAGTAGCACGATAACATGCAGCCCACTGTCTCAGAACAGTGGTCTGCAGTGTATGGAGCATGTGAAAAGCTACAGCTGTCCACAATTCACGCGGCATAAGTTTCCCCCTGCCTCAGGGCACAAATAAGTGGTAAAACAGCCCCCCACCTCTGAAACTTCCTTAAAGCATGGAGCTTCGGCCGCTCGCTCACTCTCATAATGCAGCTCCCCACCTCAGAATGGTGATCTGTCGTACAAAGTATTCCAGCCACTCACTCTCTAATGCAATATAAGCAGCCCCCATTTCAAAGCGGCGGTCTGTCCTATATAAGTTGCTCCTCCCACTTGCTGCTATTGCCTTCTGTGTTAACACTGGATTTGCTGCTGTTTTCTCATATAGGTGTGAAGTACTGCTTACACTAACCATTGTGCATGCCGGTGTGGCCGCTGCTCATTGCTTTCTACAATAAGCACTGGCTGTGCTGCTGCTTGTGTGAGGAAGTGACATTTGATATTCAACAGTGCTTTGATCTGCCTGCATTGACACCATTTTCTTTAAGAGCTGCTGTGCAGCCAAAATTATATACCAGTTATCACTGTAAAGCTGCTTTGACACAATCTGCATTGTGAAAAGTGCTATATAAATAAAGGTGACGACTTGACTTGACAAGTGAGCTGTGTACGCTACTGCTACTTACGCTGGTGCTGAGCTATTCTTTGCCTTTTGATGTTAAACACCGGCTAGCCGTTGGTTTTCATGAAAGGGGGTAGTGTCACCGTACACTCAGCCATAGCCCTCATGTGAGGATACAGTGGCTATACCTCTGTTTTCAATGCTATTTCTCTCTGCACTTGTTTTAAGCAACTGTTATCTAGCGCCGCTTCACCCCCTTGCATAGGGCCTGAGCCAGCTATGAATCCAAGGAATGATTATGGCCGAAACACCGCCTTTTGTATCAAAATCTAGTTGCCTTTGTGCAATGACTGTTCCGTTGTGTGGCATACAGCTGTAAGATGGAACACAGAGTTCTCTGTATTTGAGCTCTTTCTCTGCTTACAAATAAAGGCATAAGTGCTTCTGTCCTTGTCGGATTGTACAAAGGAGTAACATGCTCTTCAGGGACTCCTCCCCCCAACCTGGAACCTATTACGACAGCTGTTGATGGCCCTGATGAGTGGTGTTCAACTAGGTCATTTAGCCATTCACAGTCTGTTGTTACAGGTGCAGGCACTGTCGCTTTTCTGTGTGAATGTCACCCTTGTGGGTTATTCTATGCGCATTGCTGTTGTACATGTTCACGGTGTGAAAAGCACAGACAAGGAATCTGTCATCATTTGTGGTTTCTCCCACAAAGGTAGCAACCTTTGCAGAAAACCTATGCAAGATGGGCTACGAGGCACCTATGCATGTTGTTGTGATGTGTTTATAACCTGGATGTTCCTTGCAACACATGAATTGTCTTTGCAGGATTCGAGCTAACTGAATCTATGTTCAGCATTCATCTTAAGCTGTTGCAGCTACCGAGTTGGCAGTGTTCGACTAAGTTGTATAATTGACTGACCAGTACTACTGCTGACTTCATGTTTCATCTGCAACTCCGGTCCTGGAGGGCCAGTGTCCTGCAGAGTTAATCTCCATCCCTGATAAAAACTCACTTGCCTATAACTTTCTACTAATCCTAAAGACCTTGATTAGCTGGTTCAGGTGTGTTTGATTAGGGTTGGATCTAAACTCTGCTGGGCAGTGGCCCTCCAGGACCGGAGTTGCCCATCCCTGCTCTAGAGAATGGCCTTTTTTCTGGGGTGCTTTCTTTTTTTTTTAAATAAATGAATATATTGTGCACCGCTTACCTGTCAAACAAATATATTTACTATAAATCAGGTCGGCTTTGTCAAATTCAGATGCCCTCCCTCCGCGACACGCCATTCATTCCTGCGCGCTCTCGCGCCCCGCCCCACCTCGTGTTTGCTGCTGGCTGACGACTTCTGACAGAAAACGCACATTGTGGCATAGTTTCCTGTGCTGCTGCCTCTTGTGATAAACCTAGTGAATACTAAAGAAGACCATGGTCTCTGTGTGAACTGATTATTCTGTAGAAATCTGTGGAGTATGAAACAACTGTGTGAGTGTGAGGGGAATTAAAATAAATTGGTGAGGAAGTCAGAGTTGTCTTAATATATTTAATGTTTTGCTTATTATTTTTTTAAATAAATAATCATGAGAAGTGCCTTTTTTTTTCAACTTGAGCCCCTGCCCCCCAAAATGTCTGTGCACGTCCCTGCTCGATGCAGGGAACCCCGCTTTCCACGGTGCCTGCGCGCTACCCTTGCACACTCGACGTATCTATGTTTGGGCTGGACAATGGCCCTTTTACTTCGCGGCGACCGCTGGAGTGTATCCAGCACTGTCTTCAGCCTGTGATACCGAATGCCTTACAATCAGTTATCAATGATTTTTCAAATTTTTTAGTTGGAGCGTTCAAATCAGAGTCTAAAATCAGGGTAGGAAAAATGCCTTTTATTCATGAATTATGACAATTTTGGATGTAAAAAGCATACTAACATTATAAGTGCACCCCAGGAAACATTATAAAACAATAAACCAACGCAGTTCATGACCCCTTTAAAGAAAATGGTATCAGTGCAGGCAGATCAAAACACTGTTGAATATCAAATGTCAAGTGTCTCCAACTAAGCAAGCCAAAGGCGACAGCGGCAAGGAACCCAAACTCCAACAGGTGACATCAGGTGACAAACAGGTGTTAAAATGGAGGGGAAAAAAACCTTGGGAGAAACCAGGCTTAGTCGGGGGGTCAGTTCTCCTCTTGTTACGATTCAGGTAGCTATCACAAGTCCGATAGGATCGCAACATTTAAAGTATTTATTTCGGTTCCATCCAGTTGAGGATCGTATTCATCACGCCGGTATGGACGGTTTGTTGAGGAGCTGTGCCACTGGTTGTCGTGTCGATGAGGCCTTCACAATGGATGATCTAGTTGACTCGATCTCTGCTGATATTTCAGGGTTGCGTTGTGGTCCTGTCAAGCCGTAGGTCCTCGATCTCACCTGGATACGGCCAGGTCCGTAGTCCGGTTGACTACGGCAGTGGTTCCCAAACTTTTTAGCTTGGAGTACCCCCTGAAGGGATTACCATCCTTCTGCGTACCCCTTCTCTTCTACTTCGACTGCAGTCACGCCATTACTATTAAGGGATAGTATTTGCCCCCTAAATTGATTTTCCAGTGCATGTTTTTTTTTTTCCTTTATGAATAACTTTATAAAATAAATAATGTTTTAAATAAAAAAATGTTCAATAGAGAAATATGCAATGATGGTAAAACTAAGTAAAACGTTTAAATATTAAACTAGAACCGCCAGTAGGTGGCAGCAAGTCACTGTTTTTATGAGTGAGTCATCGAGTCATTCATTCAGTAACGAAGCAAGTGGCTGTGAATGAATCATTGAATCATTGACTCTCACGATTCGTTCAAAGCCGCAGAATTGTTCGCGAAACAGACGCGTGTTGTGGATATTTGGGAACAAATGCATTCTTGCCTGTTATCATCATTAAATACAAGAACTCACACAAGGTATGTTTTTGTATCGTAGAAATTTTGAGTCTTTAATCGAAATTAATCCATTATCTGTGTCTATATTTGTTCTTCATGCGAGTAAGTGCTAAATCCCCACTTTTACAAAAGAGAACGACAGTAATTTAGCGCTATATAAGGCAGCAAACTGCACGCTATCTATCATATATAGCGTTCCCGGTTCTTCCTGAGCCTAATAATCCTTTAACGGATTTGAAAATATAAATTGATAATGTGTTATGTGTATGCCAGGTTAAAGAGATGCGTTTTTAGTCTAGATTTAAACTGACAAGAGTGTGTCTGCTTCCCGAACAATGCTAGGAAGATTGTTCCAGAGTTTAGGTGCCAAATGGGAGAAGGATCTACCGCCTGCGGTTGATTTTGATATTCTAGGTATTCTAGGTTTCTGACATGGCTCTCTTTTCATACAGATTACATAAACACAGAATGTTTGTTTTAGGCATAAGTCTAATTTTTTTGTGATTAGTATTCACTAAGTTACAGTTCATTTTCTGAGAACTATCAGATTGGACTTCCTTCAGAGGGAGACGAGAGATCACGCATCATGTTAGTTTTCTTTATTTTACAAAAAGCACAACATTTTGTTTTTACTCTGAGTGTACACAAATAAAAGAAGATATTCCACAGATTAAAATGGTGTATAACTCTTAATTGTATGTGTAACATTAACGGAGTATTTTGAGTCTCTTTCAC
The DNA here is from genome assembly GCF_024489055.1 of Chanodichthys erythropterus. Classification (NCBI taxonomy): domain Eukaryota; kingdom Metazoa; phylum Chordata; class Actinopteri; order Cypriniformes; family Xenocyprididae; genus Chanodichthys; species Chanodichthys erythropterus. The sequence continues at coordinate 72,359,731 of NC_090223.1, read as the reverse complement.
ACTGGTAAGAACAAAACCGCGGTGGTATCGCCGGCGATACCCTCAGACCTCAGAGTGTTAACAGAAAGCCAATATGTCTCTGACTAGTTATCAAAAAGCTGTTAAAGCGGCTAAATCTAAATACTTCTCAGATATTATTGCTAAAATACGGAGCCCCCAAAGTACGGAGCCCCTAAAGGGACCTTTGCAAAAAAAAAAAAAAAAAAATTGACAGAGTTTCACGTGCTCACGAGAAACTTTCGCGTGCGCACGCGTTACAATTTCCAGTTTGTGTATACTACAACTTATTTCATTTGTACGTCACTGCCTATGAAGAAAGCAAGAGTGTGCATGCACATAAACTAATAAAGATCATGAAAATTATGAAGAAAATGAGAGTATGGATGCACATGAACTTAAGCTGTATTTGCTCAAAATCTGGCTTTCTTAGACCAGATCGTCTAGGATGAATCCAGCTAATTATTCGTTTTAATCTTTTTAAACATGTGCCTTCCTGTATATCTAAAGTCCTTTATGTCAATGGCTCTGCTCGCAATAAGCGCTGTTAGAACTGAATGAAGAAAATAAGCATTTCTCTGCCACCTGTAAGGATGCGTTAAATCCGACAAAGTGGTTTAATAAAGGGGCATATGATCTTCTGAAATATGAAATTTTAGTAGGCCTACATTTTACAGTTCCAGTATTTTTATATGGGACAATATAAATATGGCCTACTGCCCTAACGAAATACAAAGTTTTATCATTTTTACTGTACCAGTGTTTTTTCATGAACCATTAAACGTGTCATTATGACAATGTACACTGAGCCCATTTCCCAGCGCAATTTCTTGGATGCCACAGAGTTAAATACGTTAAAATGCACTGCCCTAACGAAAGCCACATTTTGAGCACTTTTTACTGTATCAGCTTTTTTTCTTTTCTTTTTTTTAACTTGGCAAAAAGAATAATGCATAATAAAGATTAATATATTAATCGCCTACAAACAGTCCAAAACACAGCTGCTAGACTTCTGACTGGCATCCGCAAATAGGAACATATCACGCCGGTCTTATACTCCCTTTGCATTGGCTGCCAGTCTGTTTTAGAATAGAGTTTAAAAATTGACTCTTTGTTTTTAAGGTTTTAAATGGACTAGTAGCTCCTTCCTATGTTTCAGACATTTTGAGTACAAACGCTCCAGCTAGACAGTTAAGATGATCCAATCAGAATCTCTTACTGCTCCCTAGATCTGGGCTGAAGACAAAAGGTGACCGGGCTTTTGCCATAGCCGGCCCTAAATTGTGGAACAGCCTACCGCTCTCTATTAGATTAACCTCTTTAGAATCACTTTTCAAAGCAAAATTAAAAACCTATCTCTTTGAGAAGGCTTATAATCGATGAGTTCAAATGGGCTTTTTGCCTAACCATTAATTGATGTATTTGTGCCTTATCTGTGTCTAATTGTCATTTTTTTTAAATTTTCTTTCTGGTTGTGCGTTTAATTGATATTGTTTAGCATAATGGTCAACCATCGTTGTTTTATTATGCTTTATAAATAAATTGAGATTGAGATCTAATACTATCAGTTTCTATTGTGTTAATTAGTAATTGTTAATAGATGTCAAACTTCAATAACATAAGATCCCTCGAGGCTCGAGCGCAGCTGATGATGCTTTAAACTGACGCTTAAGAGACAAGGAATATTCCAATAAATAAATAAGAATTCCAATAAAGAAAAAGAAAAGCACTCTCATCTTCTGTACAAACATACCGCGCTATCTTTAAAGAATGATGATATAACTGTACATCAGGTGATCTGTAAATGCAAAAAAAAAAAAAACAGTTTCCATTGCAGTTTTGCCAAATATTCCTTTTTCGAATTGCCTGAAAAAACACCTCATGCGACCATAAAAACTTTTTGCAAAATTCACGTTTCCATGGAGCGTAATTTCAATTCGCAATTATAATTTGAACAATTTGAAGGGTAATGGAAAGGCAGCTTGTGGTGCTGAATGGCCTTTCGGTGACGCAGTGTCGAGAGACCAACTAGAAAGGGAACGTGTCCGGTTACCTAACATAACCTCGGTTCCCTGAGAGGAGGGAACAAGACACTGCGTACACTGCGGTGTCACTTAGCTCAGAGTCTTTGTTGGCTGCACTCTGCTTCAGTCCAAAGATACTTAGGCAATAGTGTTCAGCGGCGCTCTATAATGCGGGGGAGCCCGTCTCTATTTCGTACGCTTGAACGCCATTGGAGGGCGGATTCTCACGTGTGAGATTTCATAAGGAATCCAGAGAACTTCAGCAGATTCGAGGAAGGAGAGGATAACCCCATAGCACTACATTTCGGTGACGCAGTGTTTTCCTGATGTTTATTTTCCCCAGATTGTTAATTACAGAAAGAAATATAAAGGCTCACCGACCTTTGTTTAATACAACACCAGATCAATATTTATCTTATTTAGGCTCAGTAATTGCAGATCAGGTCTGCTCAGTGGGCAGTGGGAATTTTTACAAGTCCAGTTGTACCTTGAAATATCCTGTGAATAAAGTACCTGTTTTTGAAGTCCTATGTTGCCTTCTTTTGATTTGTTAACAATTGTATATAATAACATGATACTATATATTTATATAAACAGACAACATTTCATATATACTTTCCAGACAACAATAAATAAAATATGCTTCTTTTTTTCTGCTTTCTTTTTTCTGCTTCTTTTAAGATGATGTACCCACAAGAACGGAGTCTACAACAAGAACAGAGACTGGAGAAAAACACATAGTGAGTGCCTGGACATTTTACTAGCATTTTACTAGGTTGGCATGTAATGTGTATCCCCAAAGGATGCACCAATGTATCAGACATTAATCAGTACCTGTCGATAAAGCAATATAGGCCGATCGTTTAAAAACAGCTAAAGATAAGGGCCAATTATATCCTGTCAATCAAAAGGGGTCAGACATTTGCTTCCCTTCGTGACACTTGTGTTGTGTACACAGCTTACAGAAAGCCTAACAACCAAGGCAGAGCTCTGTTATCCATAGGAGCATTAAGGCAGTTTTCCAGAAATGTTTTCCAAAAAAAGTCTACTAATTATTATAATAACAGGTACTACACTGGTCAAGCCAAGTCACCTTTATTTATATTGCACTTATGCAGACTGTGTCAAAGCAGCTTTACAGTGATAACTTGCAGTGTTGGGCATGTTACTTTAAAAAAGTAATGAGTTATAGTTACTACTTACTTCTCACATATAGTAACTGAGTTACATCATTATAAAAGTAACTAATTACCAGGGAAAGTAACTATTGGGGTACTTAAAAAAATTTAAATATGTCAAATAACTTGCCCCATATATTAAATATGTCTATAAATAAATTATTCTTGAACCGACTCGTGACTCATGATCCGCTCTTGCTCACGACATGAAATTTCTATGTACTGTACTACATGTTGTAGCCATTAAAGAAAACATAGTTTCATCTTTAGTCCTGTGTTTAAATTTATCTATTTGATTATGAAAAGTAAACAGGATGAGTAAGATAGAATACATCATACGATGCGCAATATATCGGGAGACGTGGAGTGGGTAAGACGTAATTTTGACCACTTCATTAAGTTTGTTTTGTAGAAAGCCTTTCTTTAAAGTGAATTTTGTTTTGTAAAAATTGTATCTTAATTTTAATACGTTTCATCATCCACATTCTTCATTGCGCCTGCTGCACCCATGGTACGGTGTTGTGGCCAGTCTGCAGTGTCCTAAGTTGTTTCTGATGTCTTCTCAAAGAAAGCTCTCAGAGTCAGAAGTTCCAGGTCTTCAAAAGATAATCTTTATTGCCAGGCAACAAAGTGAGATGCCAGCTTCATATCTGATCTAAACAGGGTGAATCAGCTAGTTTTATATGTTTTTCTTATCGTTACAAATCCAATGGGGATTCCTCTAGCTATCTTTTTCTTTTAGCTCCACCCTGGCGTTTTGCCACCATTGTTGATGAATCCTCCTTAATTTTATTTTTAATGGTGGCGAATCTCCAACCATTCTATTTTTTAAAAAACATATTTTTAATGGTCTTTTTGGTACTTTCCACAGCTTGTTATTGTTCTTTACATTGAATGCATTTACGTTTGGTACTTTCTGAGCAGAAAATCCGGTGCTTTCCAGTGTTTTTAATACAGGCTATTTTCTACATGTAATAAGTCAATTATCAATGAATTTTCCCAACAACGGCAGCAAAGTTCCTTGATTATTACGCCGGAATGAGAGTATAGTTCCTAGCCATATCGGCCTAGAAAAGTGCAACTTTTCATTTTCTGTCAGTCTTAGCTCACAGTGTAACTACAGAAGAGTCAAGTTTTAAATAGGAAAAATATCTAAACTCTTTGGTCATTTTTGAGCGAGATGCTAACGGTCTAATCAGATTCAATGAACTATGCTAAGCTATGTCAAAAGTGGTACCGCCAGACCCGGAGATCGGCTGAATGGATTCAAAAAGTTGGAAAATGAGCCTATTTTCAAAAAAAGTGGAGTGTTCCTTTAACAGGAAGTGTTGACAGTGTTGACAGAACTGGGCTAATATGGTCATACTTCCTGGTTCTAGTAAGAACTCTAGCTGCGTTTTGTACGAGCTGTAGTTTATTTATCAGGCGAGCAGAACAACCACCCAGTAGAGCGTTACAGTAATCTAGCCTTGAGGTCATGAACGCATGAACCAGTGTTGTAGTCGAGACCAGCTCATTCGAGTCCGAGTCAAGACCGAGTCCAGAGAGTGTCGAGTCTGAGTCTAGACCAAGACCAAAGAGGTCCAAGACAAGTTCAAGTTCATTTACATTTACATTTACATTTATGCATTTGGCAGACGCTTTTATCCAAAGCGACTTACATTGCATTATACTATACATTTGTATTTGCAATCCCTGGGATCGAACCCATGACCTTGGCATTGTTAGTGCCATGCTCTAACCACTGAGCTACAGGAAGCACAAGTTCACATAAGGTTGGGTCTGAGACAAGACCTAAAGAAATCTAAAGACCTAAAGGAATATGTATGTTTGGTGGAAACAATAAAATTGGTACCTACCAATTTATGTGCCTACACATAATAGGCCTGTAGGTGGCACTTTGGCTTCATTAACTATGATAGTTTCATCACATACTACTAAACGGTGTATATTAAACACTAAATGAATTGAACACTACTTACCATTAATGCGACTTCTCGCTTTGTGGTCAGTTAACATCCATTTTGTCAGCGATGCAATTTAATTTATAAAATGAGACAAACAGCAGAAATCGCTCGTCTATCCATGTAGTTTCCACTTCACGTTGTCTAATGAACTTGTTGTGCCAGCCAGATCACGATTGGTTGGGTTGTTAAACATGACTAACCGGCATTGGTGATTTATGTAATATTTTAAAATATATAATAAATAGATTTTTAATTAAATCGACACAAGCTTCCGTCGAGCCATAGACACTCAGTGAAGGAACCATATATGGCTCGAGAGAAGATTCGAACAGACTGTGGAAAATCAGTCAGTCGCACACGCACGCAACCCATAGCAACGCGTTATGGCAACGCCTCACACTGACGAATTTTCCGACTTCTGAGCGATTCGTTACTATTGTAATGATACGGGACTCATGGTAAGATCGAGGCGGATATCCCTCACAGAACAGTATACAAAGCACAGGTCAGGGGTAGGCAGCACAGGATCGTAAACAGGGAACAGGCAGGAACGGTAACAGACAGGCAGACGGGAAATAAACACTCGGAAATGTATCACTGGGAAAACAAGACTTCGTGGTGAGGTGGTGTAAGTGAAAGTCCTTTATAGTCCTGGTAATGAGCTGCAGCTGGGTGTGGTGATTAGTGTGGAGTGTGTGAATGTGACTGGCAGAGAGGATGATGGGGAATGTAGTCCAGGAAGTGACAGGAACAGACGGTGATCGTAACAGAATGTCCCCCTCCCGGAAGGCGCGTCCTTGCGCCGTAGATGGCACAACCGGGGAGGGGGGGTGGGTGCATTGGAGACGCAGATGGGAACGGGGTCTCCAATGCAGATCCAGGAACTCAGGTAGCCACGGTAGGTCAGGTGCCACGGGTAGCCATGGCGGGTCAGGTGCCACGGGCAGCCATGGCGGGTCAGGTGCCACGGGCAGCCAGGGCGGGTCAGGTGTGTCAGGAAGCCACGGCGGGTCAGGTGGCTCGGGCAGCCACGGCAGGTCAGGTGGTTCGGGCAACCACGGCAGGTTAGATGGCTTGAGCAGCCACGGCAGGTCAGGTGGTTCGGGCGGCCACGGCAGGTCAGGAGCCTCAGGCAGCCATAGCAGTTCGGAGGCCGCTGATGACCGCGGCCGGGTCCCCACCCACAAGGTCCCCACCCTCAGGTATATGGCCCCCCCCCAAAAAAAGTTCTTGGGGAATTCAACAGAGGCCGTGGCGGGTTCGTGGGCAAAGTGCTCGGGCGGCGCCGGCAGGGCAAGGAGCTTGGTTGGCGCCGGCAGGGCAAGGTGCTGGGGTGGCGCCGGCAGGGCGAGGCGCTGGGGCGGCGCCGGCATGGCGAGACGCTTGGGTGGAGCAAGGAAGACCTCGGGAGTGGTCTCCGGGCCCACAGCGGCCTCTAGGAAGGCCTCCGAGCCTTGAAGGCCGAATGAAGCCTTCTTTTTCCTCTTCCTCCTTTTACGTGGGTGAGGCGGTGGCTCTGTGTTCACCTCCTCTGTGGACGCTGCAGTGGGCTCACGGGCTGGAGCGGGCTCTGGAGCGGACTCACTGGCTGGAGTGGCCATCTTGTCCGTAGACACTGACGAAACCGCCATCTTGTCCGTAGACACCGGCGAAGCCGCCATCTTGTCCGTAGACACCGGCGAAGCCGCCATCTTGTCCGTAGACACAGGCGAAGCCGCCATCTTGTCCGTAGACACAGGCGAAGCCGCCATCTTGTCCGTAGACACAAGCGGAACGGCCATCTTGTCCGTAGACACTGGCGGAATTGAGTGCGTTGCAACCGGCGAACTTGAGTGCGTTGCAACCGGCGAACTTGAGTGCGTTGCAATCGGCGAACTTGAGTGCGTGGCAACCGGCGAACTTGAGTGCGTGGCAACCGGCGAGCTTGAGTGCGTAGCAACCGGCGAGCTTGAGTGCGTTGTAACCGGCGAGCTTGAGTGCGTAGCAACCGGCGAGCTTGAGTGCGAAGCGGCTGGTGATCTTGAGAGCAAAGCGGGCGGCGGGCTTGAGAGCGAAGCGGCCGGCGGAGGCTTAGGAATGCCAGCCGCTCGGGCTGAAGTCAGTGGTGGATCAGCCACACTGGCACGCAACCCTCTCCGCTCCCTGACTGATCTAGAGACGTGACGTGACTCTGGGCGATCAGCGAAGGCGTGACGTTGCTCTGGGCGATCAGCGGAGACGTGACGTTGCTCTGGGCGATCAGCGGAGACGTGACTTGGTGTTGTTATGATGGTAGCCGCCATCTTGTGAATGTCCCTTGGCGCAGCGGCCATTACGTGATTCAGCGAAGTGTCGCATTTCTCCCCGACACCCACCGTAAACGGAGAGCAAACAGTCAGTAACGCATAATCCAGAAAACAAGTAAGCGAGGAACGCGGTCCCTCTTGTCTAAGTTTATTCTGAAGGGGTTGATTAATGCCATCGCAGAAAAAGTCTATAAGTGCACAGTCAGGCCAGTCTGCATAATGGGCAATATCCAGAAACTTCTGAATGTGGTCCTCCAGGGTACTATTACCTTGACGAAGGCGGATGAGACGTATAGCTGGGTCCATGCTGATGCTGGATGTGACAGAAACGCTCACAAACGTTGCTGGATCTAGGTTTGGCGAAGTCTTCTGTAATGATACGGGACTCATGGTAAGATCCATATGCAGCTTTATTAAATGTGAGCGTGGTCGTACAGGCAGGGTCAAACAGGAGCAGACAGGAACAGCAAAGGACAGGCAGAATCGTGGTCAGGATACAGGCAGTAGATCAAGACAGGCAGATATATCCCTCACAGAACAGAATACAAAGCACAGGTCAGGGGTAGGCAGCACAGGATCGTAAACAGGGAACAGGCAGGAACGGTAACAGACAGGCAGACAGGAAATAAACGCTCAGAAATGTATCACTGGGAAAACAAGACTTTGTGGTGAGGTGGTGTAAGTGAAAGTCCTTTATAGTCCTGGTAATGAGCTGCAGCTGGGTGTGGTGATTAGTGTGGAGTGTGTGAATGTGACTGGCAGAGAGGATGATGGGGAATGTAGTCCGGGAAGTGACAGGAACAGACGGTGATCGTAACAACTATTGTACACATTGTCATGTTAATTATAATTCAAATGCATTTTGTTTTATTGACCACAATATTATCATTGCTCTTTGTCCCCGAACATAAGTATGAAATATTTTGAATGGGACTCGAGTGGTCTCAGGAATGAGTCCGAGTCCTAATATGCACGAGTACGAGTCAATTCCGAGTCAATATGCACACGAGTCCATGACAAGACCGAGACCGTTACAATATGGTCTCGAGACCGAGTCTCGAGTACTACAACACTTGCATGAACTAACTGTTCCGCATTTTTCATTGAGAGCATATGTCGTAGTTTAGATATATTTTTAAGATGGAAGAATGCGGTTTTACAGATGCTAGCAACATGGCCTTCAAATGAAAGATTGGTATCAAAGAGCACACCCAGGTTCCTAACTGACGACGAAGACTTAACAGAGCAGCCATCAAGTGTTAGACAGTATTCTAGGTTATTATGTGAAGAAGTTTTTAGAATCTCTGTTTTTTCTGAATTTAGTAGTAGGAAATTACTGTCATCCAATTTTTTATATCAGCTATGCATTCCGTTAATGTTGTGAATTGGTGAGTTTCGTCAGGGCACGAAGAAATATAGAGCTGAGTATCATCAGCGTAACAGTGAAATCTAACGCCATGCTTCCTAATGATATCTCCCAAGGGTAGCATGTACAGAGTGAAAAGCAACGGTCCTAGTACTGAGCCTTGCGGTACTCCATATTGAACTTGTGATCGATATGACATCTCTTCGGTTACTACTACAAACTGATAACGGTCAGATAAGTATGATTTGAACCATGACAATGCAATTCCACTAATGCCAACATAGTTTTCGAGTCTATTTAAGAGAATCTTGTGATCAGTAGTGTCGAATGCAGCACTAAGATCCAGTAACACTAATAGAGAGATACAACCACGATCTGAAGATAAGAGCAAATCATTAGTAACTCTAATGAGAGCAGTCTCAGTATTATGGTAAGGCCTAAATCCTGTCTGGAAATCCTAACAGATACTATTTCTTTCTAAAATAGGAACATAGTTGTGATGAAACTGCCATTTCTAGTATTTTTGACAGAAAAGTGAGATTTGAGATCGGCCTGTAATTAACTAATTCTCTAGGATCAAGTTGTGTTTTTTTAATAAGAGGTTTAATAATAGCCAGCTTAAAAGTTTTTGGTACGTATCCTAGATTTACGCAAACCTATAGACTAAACACGTAAATGAATGGCAAGAATGCATTAAAGGTATTTGTTTTTCAGTAGGAAATGTGTCATTTAAGCAGCCCCTAAAGTAATAATTAACCATTTTTACAACAGAATTGATTCAATCAAAAAAAAAACAAAAAAAACAAACAAACAAAACTTTAGCTCGATAAGAATTTTCCTATTGTCAATGTGAAGCTGTTATAAATGAAGATGACTTGACTTGACTAGTGATAAAGATGAATTAACGATATTAAGAAGAGGATCTATGACCTCTGGAAGCATCTCTTTCAATAGCTTAGTCGGTATAGGGTCTTACATACATGTTGTTGATTTTGATGGTTTAACAAGTTTAGACAATTCTTCCTCTCCTAAAGCAGTAAATTAATTGAATTTTTCCTCAGGGACACTACAGTGCACTGTCTGACGCAATACTGTAGTAGACGGTTGATGGTTATAATTTTCTTTCTAATATTGTCAATCTTGCAAGTAAAGAAGTTCATACTGAAGTTCAAAGTCATTACTGCTGTGCTGTTTGGAAACATCAAAGTTGAAGCTTTATTTCTTGTTAATTTATCCACTGTATCAAATAAATACCTAAGGTTGTGTTTATTTTCTTCTAAAAGATTTGAAAAATAAGCAGATCTAGCAGTTTTTAAAGGGATAGTTCACCCAAAAATCAAAATTCTGTCATCACCCTAAAGTTGTTCCAAACCTATATAAATTTCTTTGTTCTGCTGGACACAAAGGAAGTTATTTTGTAACGAGTTTGTAACCAGGCCACTATG